>NW_012103343.1:924829-926227 GCF_000951045.1 Mandrillus leucophaeus
ATATGTGGCTGTGTAGAGGAAAGCTCAACAGCGTCTCTCAGCAGAGTTCTGTTTTTTGTTTTTCGATTTTTTTTTTTTGGTTATTGTTTTTTTTTTTTTTTTTTTTTTTTTTTTTTAAGAAGAACCAGGTAGGGAATTCTAAAAAAAAAAAAAAACAAACAAAACAAAACAAAACAAACCACACTAAAACAGATCTGTTTTTTGGCACCAAATGTGTGAGTTTTGTACACCAAAAAATTCTCTAATTCTCTGTGGACACCAACTGGTCTCCTACAATTTAACTCAACCCTGACAGTGACTACCACAGTTAGCACAGACACCCACAAGTTAAAAGCTCTGTCCCACAAAACTACCCCCGACTTCAGACCCTAGTCACAAGTTCCAGGTTATGACCTGTGCTTCTGACCAACCAGTTACAAATCAGAGGTACCCGCACCACCTCTGCAGGTTCAATAATTTGCTAGAATGGTCCCCAGAAGTGAGGGAAGTGTTTTACTTGCTATTACCGGTGTATTATAAAGGATGCAACTCAGGAACAACCAAATAGGAGAGTTGCATAGGGCAAGATGTGAGGATGGGGGTTCCAGCAGCTTCCATGCCCTCTCCGGATGCACCACTGTCCCAGCACCTTGATGTGTTTACTAGTCCAGAAGCTCTCCAAAGCCTGTTGTTTAGGGTTTTTATGGAGACTTCATTACATAAACCTAATTGATGAAATCATTGGTCAATGGTGATCAAGTCCATCTCCAGCCCCCTCCTCTTTCTGGAGGTCAGGGAGTGAGGCTGCAAGTTCCACTGCTCTAATCCCATGGTTGATTCCTCTGGCAATCAGGCTTCGTGCTCCCAGAGCCACCTCAGCACAAACTCTTGTGTGATTGAGATGAGTTTATTATGAGTAACAAATATGCTTCTCTCACTCCTACCACTCAGGAGATTCCAACGATTTTAGAAGCTCTGTGCCAGGAACTAGGGGCAGAGACAAACTATATATATTTCATATTACATCACAGGAATATATATTGTATTATTGGAGAAAGGAACAACATCAAAATGTGCTTTGGTGAAACGCATCTGTAGACAACCTGTAACCAAGCTTCAAATCCTGCCAGCCTGCCTCATTCTGCTTAATAAGACGCAAATGAGCTCCGGGCTTTTCAGAGGAAATTATAAAGGCAAAGATTATACTTGCTTTGGGAACATTTGAACAAGTAAGAATTCTGTTTTGCCCTTTATTATCTTAATTTCCACAAGTTTATGTAAAATGATCAAGAGAAAAAAAATATAAATGAAAAACGACCTCTGATTACAACTATCAATAAACATATTATCAAATTCATGCTTTTATTTTGGGGTTTCTAACATTGTTCTTGCTGATTTGAAGCTGCAACAAGAAGATAT
>NW_012103343.1:927250-928532 GCF_000951045.1 Mandrillus leucophaeus
CTCTGCCTCCCGGTTTCAAGTGATCCTCCTGCCTCACCCTCCCAAATAGCTGGGATTACAGGCACCTGCAACCACGCCCAACTAATTTTTGTATTTTTGGTAGAGAAGGGGTTTCACCATGTTGGCCAGGATGGTCTTGATCTCTTGACTTCGTGATCCGCCCACCTTGGCCTCCCATAGTGCTGGGATTACAGACGTAAGCCACCGCGCCCTGCAAGTTTTGTTCTTAGAAGTACACTTTTGGAGTCTCTGATAAGAATCAGTCTTAGTAGTGAAAACCGAATGTGGGTGTCTATGTGTATGTTTCCCTTAAGTGTAAAATATAAATATTGTGCTAAAAATGAAGGAGAAAGAGAAGACCACACATGTGAATAAAGGAAACTGCAGAGACTAAAATAAAACTAATTGTGTACTTAGAATTCTTTCTGGCAATATGTTCTTTGAAGAGGATAATGGCAAAGTCAGAAACTTTCATGTGTGAGAAGCTACAAGGATAATTATGTCTTCAGCAAAAAGGCATGCAAAAACTATCCTACAAGTTTCGCCTCCAAATCAGTGGAAGAGCAGGTTTTTTGTTCCAAAGGTTACCCATACAGGAAACATTTGTGTTTCTGAAGATGAAAGCTTGTCAGAGGTTCTGGGAACTAGCCAAAACCACTAACTTCTCTGACAGGATGTGATGGATGATTTGAAAGGTATGTAAAGAATAGAGATACAATCTGACGGTTAGTCAATTGATCTTTAAAGAAAGATTTCAAAGAAAGAAAAGAAGTCTTAAAAAAAAGATTTAAAATATACATAAATATGTGTAGAACATTCTAATATCTATGAATAAAAACATGTTTCAGTGGTATTTGCTATTTGCCTAATCAGAGAGCAATAAGAGTCACTCACAAATGTAATTATCTTTAAAGTGATATTTTAAAATAAGAGGTGAAAAATTTTAAACTCAAATCTAGAATTGTCTGGAGCATTTTGTGTAGAAGATAGAGTCCCATGTAGTCATTTATACTGCTTACATATATGTTTAGTAACTGTGTTGTGTAACTCTTGTAGCAACAGAAATTCCAATTTTCTGTTTCATAATTTCACAAAATACCATTTTTTGTAAATTTTGTAGAAACACCATGTCATAATTTTACAAAATTTCATTTCTGTAAATTTTGTAAAAAAAAAGAAATTTCATGTAGTATGTCATGATTGTACAAATTCTTATTTCTAAAATTTAGTCTCAACAATTCAAAACACAAAGTAATTGATGTTTATGATTCCTTTGCCTTCT
>NW_012103343.1:931702-932533 GCF_000951045.1 Mandrillus leucophaeus
CTCTGATTACAACTATCAATAAACATATTATCAAATTCATGCTTTTATTTTGGGGTTTCTAACATTGTTCTTGCTGATTTGAAGCTGCAACAAGAAGATATTAATAAATGTGTAATAAAAGCATAGAAAGCAATTCAGAGCAATGTTAAAATATGAAGTATTTCAATAAACAAAAATGTGTCCACCAAAGTGTCCACATCAATTTTTATATTTGATCATTTGAATTCAACTTTTAAATTTCACATCCTTTCTATGTGTACAAAGTTGTAATGTGAATTGTGATTTAAATGACCTGGAATTATAAGAAATTACTATCAAAGAAGCAGTTGAACTTTTCAATTAATCTTTACTGCACTAAACTAATGGCTTGCACTAACATTACAGTTGTATTTTAAACAGTGTCAACAATTTAAATGAGCCAGATAATTGATTGAGTATTAATTAACATAGGTTGAAAAACTAACAGGAAATAAATTATGTCCACCATAGCAACATTTTATTTAAGCTATATGATAATTATCTCAACTATAACTGGGGCCGATTTAGTGTGCTACCAGAACAAATTGATGCTATACGTTTGCAAAGCAAGAGTGTCTATGTGCTAAATCTGACAGATCTACCTAACGTGTAGCAAAATAAAAGTTTGATTATTGTCTAGGTTATGTACTCTAACGTGGAGAGAGAAACTGGGAATTATTTTAATTAACCAGAAAACTGGCAAATCTCTTCTTGATATGTGGCTGTGTAGAGGAAAGCTCAACAGCGTCTCTCAGCAGAGTTCTGTTTTTTGTTTTTCGATTTTTTTTTTTTGGTTATTGTTGTTTGTTTTTT
>NW_012103343.1:933678-938111 GCF_000951045.1 Mandrillus leucophaeus
TAGTATGTCATGATTGTACAAATTCTTATTTCTAAAATTTAGTCTCAACAATTCAAAACACAAAGTAATTGATGTTTATGATTCCTTTGCCTTCTCCTTACGTGTTATGTCTTTAAATATCCCAACCCTCTGAGTAGTCATTTCTGTAATAAAGCACCCATTTCACATGACTGCCTGTTCTAAAACGTATACCTCTTCCTTCGCTGTGCAAACAACCTGACCTTTTCTTGTTGTGGTGGTGAAATACACATAATATACAATTTACAGTTTCAACCATTTTTAAATGTAGAAGTCAGTGGTTCACAATGTTAGGCAATCATCACCACTATTCATTTCTAGAACTCTTACATCATCCCAAACAGAAACTCTATGCACATTAAACAATAACTCCCAATTTCCCACAGGCCCTGATAACCTTTAGTCTACTTTCTGTCTCTATAAATTTGCCTATTCTAGGTCCCTCATACAACTAGAATCATATAGTATTTGTCCCTTTCGTGTCTTTATTTCAGTTAGCATAATGTTTCCAAGATTCATCATATTGTAGCACATATCAAAATTTCATTCCTTTTAGGACTGAAATACTCCATTACATGTATATACTATGTTTCATCTGTTCATCTGTTGATGGACATTTGGGTCCCCACTTTTTGGCTATGGTGAGTAATGTTGCTATAAACATTGGCATAAAAGTATCTGTTTGAATCCCTGCTTTCAAGTTTTTTAGGTATATAACTAGAAGTAGAATTGCTGGATCACACAATGATTCTTTGTGTAACTTTTTAAGGAAGCACCAAATTATTTTCCACAGTGGCTACACCATTTTATATTCCCGCCACCAGCAAGATGGCACAATGTTCTAATTTCTCACCAACAACTGCTATTTTCCTTTGTTCTCTTTTTTCTTTTTTTCTTTCCTCCTTTTCTTATCTCTTTCTTTTCTCCTCTCCCTCCTCCTTCCCTTCCTCTTTCTCCTTCTCCTCCTCCTTCCCTTCCTCTTTCTCCTTCCCCTCCTCCTTCTCCTTCTATTTTTAAATAATAGCCAACTTAATGAGCATAAAGTGGCATTTCATCGTGGTTTTGATTTATATTTCCCTAACAGTTAGTGACGTTGAACATATTTTTATGTGTATTTTCTTTGGAGAAATGTCTATTTAAATCATTTGCCCTTTTACGAATTGAGTTATCTGTTATTTTGTTGTTGACTTATAAGGTTTTTTTAAAATTCTGGATATTAATTTTTTATCAGATATATGCTTTGCAAATATATTTCCCCGTTCTGCCGGTTGTCTTTTCACTGTCTTGATAACATCCTTTGGTGCTAAAATGTTTTAAATTTTGATTAAAGTCCAATTTATCTCTTTTTTTCTTACTTGTGTTTATACTGTTGTATTCAAGAAATCATTGCCAATTTCGATGTCATGAAGGTTTTTTTCTAAGGATTTTATAATTTCACCCTTACAGATAAGTTATTGACTCTTTTGAGTTAATTCTTACATGTAGCATAAATGAAAGGTCCAACTTCTTTATTTTACATGAGAATATTTAGTTGTCCTAGTGCCATACATTGAAAAGACGGTCTTTTCCTGTTGAATGGCTTTGGCACTATTGTCAAAAATTAATCGACTATATATGCAAGGGCATTTTGTCTGAGTTCTCTATTCTATTCCATTAGTCTATATGTCTGAGCTTATGCCAGCACCACACTGTTTTGGTTATATAGCTTTGTAATGAGTTTTGAGATTAGGAAATATGAGTCCTCCAACTTTGTTCCTGTTTTTCCCCAAGCGTGTTTTGACCACTTATGGTTCCTTGATATTCCACATGAATTTTAGGATGGATTTTTGTATTTCTGCAAAAAACAGAATGGGAATTTTGATAGCGATCTCATTGAATCTGAAGACTGATTTACATGATATAGTCATCTTAACATTTTTTTCTTCCAATCCATGAACATGTGCATATTTTCATTTACTTAAATGTTGTTTAATTTCTTTCAGCACTTTTTATAGTTTTACATGTACTAGCCTTTCACCTTCTTGGTTAAATGTATTTCTAAATATTTTATTATTTTTGATGCTATTGCAAATGGGATTGTTCATTTCACTTTTGGATTGCTCATTGTTAATCAATAGAAAGGCAACTTGTTTTTTGTGTTGTTTTTGTATCTTGCAACTTTACTGATTTCATGTATTAGTTCTAACAGTTTGTGTGCATGTGTGTGTAACCTTTAGGATTTTGTACATATAAGACTATGTTATCTGTGAACAGAGATAATTTTACTTCTTTCTTTACAGTTTGGATGTCTTTTATTTCTTTTTCTTGCCTAACGATTCTGGCAAGAATTTCCAATACTATGTTGAATAGAAATGGCAAAAGTGGAGGTTCTTGTGTTGTTTCTGTTCTTAGAGATAAAACTTGTCTTTCACCATTGAGTATGACGCTTGTTAATTGTGACAACCCCACCTTTGACTAATATTTTAATTACTAGACTCTACTAAAAAAACTGAGAAATCAATTTGACCTAAATTAAATAGGTGATAATAGTTTTTCATGTCACTTTTCCATTGAGAAAGAGAAAGTGGTCTTTGATATCCAGGGCTGGGCTGCCACTCATTGCCAGGTTGTGGTGTTCAGTTGAACATGCCAGTTTTATAGAACATCAACATCAGATAAAGCCACTCAAGGATTATGAGAGATCAGGGCAAAAACAAGACTGCTCCATAATCATGTCTGAACACTAACAACATCAGCATTTTCCAGGTCACAAAATACCAAACACTGTCTTTGCTCAGCTAATGTGAATGACTATTGCTTATTTACCTGTGACAGCTCCTGTGTCCCTCCATTTTCCTTTGTTTTCTACTTAAAATTTATTAAAATAACAAATCATAGAATTAGTCAGCTTTCTGGCAGCATTCAATCCAAAGTGAACTCCCTCTTCCTTCAACTCTTCTCTCAATTACCTAATGCAAGCGTAAATCCTACAGTTAGTCATTCCTAACTCCTTCTCTTTAAAGTGCCCTATGCTTCTTTGCAATGAAAAATAAACTCAACTTTGTTTGATTGTAGGTGTGTTTCTGATGCTCTTTTGTGGGGGGAGATTGACGTTACATAACAAAATTTAGGAGTACAAAGCAAAGTCTATTAGTATAAAATTCAAAGTGTGATTAAAGGTAAGGATTTTCAAATAATGAGTGGGTAATACTGCGACCCTGTTTGTGAGGCCAGCTTTTCTCTCTAGAAGTACTAGAATATTGCTTGAGCTTTTATATCCATTATTATTCATTCAAACAGTAAGTCATTCCGTCATATACTCTTTCATTAAACAAATATTTGCTGAGTATATAAAATGTGCCAAGCATTGTGTTAGGATTGGAGAACAAAAAACAAATGAAATTCTTGCTCTTATTGACCCTATAGGTTCAGTTGGACATTAATTAGCTAATTATCTACAGATGCAAAGATTGAAGACGATTTTTGCCTTATACACTAGGACACTTCCTTCGTCACTATGAAAGTAAAACTGCTCTAATCAGATAGGTATTTCTGTTTTTAGCCACTTATTCAACCCACAGGAAACAAACAGATAGTTTATACAACATTCTATTAAAGGATCTAAGAGAAAAGTCTCTCATTACGGTAACTGAGATCCTGGAATAAACATTAATCATTAAATATAATTCAAGATACAATTTTGGAAGCGTTTTCTGATTTGATTAAGCTTAATACTAAGAGCTTACGCTGTTTTCTTTACTATAGAAAAGCAAACTGGATCTCTTATTCATATTAGTTCTACAAAATATGGAGTGAGACATAAGTTAGTCTAAGTTACAGCCATAACGTATTTTTCAGTGTTTTTACTTGGTGAATTCCTAGACACTCAGCTCAAGTGATGATAATAATAATAATAATGTTATTTTCCTGTGGGGACAATAGGAGAAATTTCCTAATCAAACTATGGCATTGCCAAGATATGGTGCCAAGAGGCTAGACACTGAACTGAGCATGTGCTATGGCATGTCTGTTAACCTTTAGTCATAAATGTATTCATTCATTCATTCAATCAAAATTTAGTGAGCACCTATTAGGTTCCAGGTACTGGGCTGGGACACACATTAATCAAAGAATCACAAATAGGCCGGGTGCAGTGGCTCATACCCCTAATCCCAGCAGTTTGGGAGACCAAGGCAGGCAGATCAGTTGAAGTTGGGAGTTCGAGACCAGCCTGGCCAACATGTCAAAGCCCCGTCTCTACTGAAAATACCAAAATTAGCCGGACCTGGTGGTGCACACCTGTAATCCCAGTTACTTGGGAAGCTGAGGCAGGAAAATAGCTTGAAACTGAGAGACAGGGGTTATAGTGAGCCAGGTTCACATCACTGTACTCCAGCCTGGGCAACAGAGTGAGACTCTGTCAAAAAAAAAAAAAA
>NW_012103343.1:938161-949094 GCF_000951045.1 Mandrillus leucophaeus
AATCAAAATTTAGTGAGCACCTATTAGGTTCCAGGTACTGGGCTGGGACACACATTAATCAAAGAATCACAAATAGGCCGGGTGCAGTGGCTCATGCCCCTAATCCCAGCAGTTTGGGAGACCAAGGCAGGCAGATCAGTTGAGGCTGGGAGTTCGAGACCAGCCTGGCCAACATGTCAAAGTCCCGTCTCTACTGAAAATACCAAAATTAGCTGGGTCTGGTGGTGCACACCTGTAATCCCAGTTACTTGGGAAGCTGAGGCAGGAGAATAGCTTGAAACTGGGAGACAGGGGTTATAGTGAGCCAGGTTCACATCACTGTACTCCAGCCTGGGCAACAGAGTGAGACTCTGTCAAAAAAAAAAAAAAAAGAATCTCAAATATAAATATAAAGTTACAGCTGTGATAAATACTAAGAAGGAAAGGCACAAGGTGCTCTGAGAGTGTCCGATGGGGAAAGTGACATTGTCAAACAGGTTAAGAACAGTTTTCCTGGGATGATGCTAGTCATGCTGAGATTAAAAAGAAGTCACTCTTTCATAGCAAATGTATGTGATGTTATCATATCCACCTCTAGAAGAGAGAAATGCATTTCCGGTATATCTAGCAATGGAGGAGTGGGTGAGCCAAGATTTAAATCTGTCCGTGATTTTTACAATCCAGTGTATATCCATCACATTGTGTAACTGTGCCTCCTTCAATTATCATGTTCTTGCTCTGTTAGAACTTTGTGTACACATCTGTTCTCCCAATTAGACAGAAATGTCCTAAAGGGCAGGAACTACAGTTTATATAACACAGTTCCAGATACATAAGTGTAATTCTCTAAAAGTTGACTAGATGATAAATAACTAATATATTCAGTGCAAGTTAGTTTATTTTAAAGATCCTTTTTTAGGGGAAGGTGATTTGAATAATGTTTGTATTGTAAAACAAAATGTCCATGAAATTTTGAACTGATACTGTTTCTTTTCTTTTCGTTGAATTATAGAAGTATTTATTCAAATTCATTCTATTGAAACTAGAGCTGCATTTAAAGTTGTATTATTCTTTTAAAATGGCCTCTGTGGCCCATGGTAACATGAAAGCTCCTCTCCTTGTTTGATTTACTAAAAAAATCAAGGCAAAATTATGATTTATTTCAAAGCAATTACAGATCTGTGTGATATAGGCCTTGATTCCATTTATTTTCCTGTCCCCATTGTTTTCATTTATTTATTTTATTATCCTGTTTTGTGTATTTCTTACAAGTCACCTTTAATTCTTCTTGGAATATGGCAAGACAAAAATAAACGCATAATATTTTAGAAGGCCTAGCAGACCACTTCAGATTTAGGGAACTAAACTTCCATAAGACTATTCCCATTATTATTCTTCTATGGTGTATTTTTATTTTAATTTCTTTATCTGGGAAAAACTTAAGGAAAGCCCTTTAAAAGAAAAGAAAATAGAAAAGAGGATCTGAAAGGGATATCTGAAGACAGAGATATCACAGCAGTTAAGTCAGTGTCTTGATAATGGTGATGATGGTGGAGGTGATGGTGATAAAGGGGGTTTATGGGATCATTGTGTGGGTACATTCTGTAGGACCTTTGTACCAACAGTAAATGGTTCTGTCATCTAGTTGATTCACTGCCAAGTGCCAAAATAGAATGGATAAATAAAGGTAATACAAAATGAAGTATATGAGTAGTAAGGCAGGTGAATGAGCAAAGTAAAATGTGAAAAAAGAGACAAAGCTAAAATCCAGACAGGAAGGAGGAAGAGAGGATGGTCCTTGCATGAGGCTGATGTTTTAAGGGACTTTGTTGTCTATGTCATATTTTCCTAAAAGAAGAATACATTCATTAATTTCCTACATAATTAATTTATTTCTAGAGCAGATGCCTGCAGAGCAAGCTTTGTGGCTAGGCTTTCTATAACTTGAAAGTTCACTGGCATCAGAATCTTTCCATAAATAGCAATTTAATAAGAGGCCAGACCTTATTTTCTCTAAAATCTCCGGGCAATTTTAAATCTTAAACTGAGCATCACCGGTTCTCAAAACTGTTAATCCAGTCTCATAGTAGAGATACATAACTAGGTCTTCTAAAACCAAACAGCACCTAAAAAAACATGATCTAAGAGAAGGTTAGTTTCTAAGTCAGATGCAAGATTGTGGCAGAACTCAGCCATTACAGGAAGATTTTAAACACAAAATAGTTCATTCAGAATCACCAAACACAGGAGACAGTCCTACTGGTTTAAACGGAGAAAAGAACTTGAGTTTCCCTCTTGACTAATTTCACTGTCTAGTTTTATACATAGCTATATGGAAAAAAATGAAAGGAAAAATCAAGACTTTCTTCAGTGGTATTTCATATTAATGTGTGAACAAACAATCCTCATGCCATAGAAGATCTGTCTTGATTCTTTAACAAGCCCTTATCGAACCACTTCCTCAAAGTGGAAATGCCAGCTAATGCTTTCCATCAAATCACATTGTTTGTAAAAGCAGAAAGGACAAGAAGGTAGAAGAGAAAAGATGGGTAAATCAACTCAGGGAAATTCTTCTGCATTATTTATTCATCAACCAATAAACCAATATTTAGCGAACATGCATGAAAGATGCTACTGAGGAACATAAAAAAGTATGCGACCCAGTAACTTGAAGTAAGGGCACAGTTCTCACTCTTGGACACTCTCAATCAATGCTGCATGATTTAGTTTTAGTAATGATCTTAATAATGATTGAAACCCCTTGTAAATTGTCTCATAAATTTCTTATATCCTTGGAGAGGTATGATTTTTGCCTTTCTTTGTTACTCTTTGCTTTGGTGACCATGAAAAGGTAGGGCTGGAAAACTTCAGAATTCCTTTCCATCTCTAAAATACTGTACTATACTATACTGCAATGTAATATAACTCAATTCCTTTTCTCATACAGCATAAGTGCATGCATCCATTTTTTATTTTATTCAAATGTACTTCTTTGATAAAACATACTTTCTACAAAGAAGACCCATGTCTTCAGTGTATAATAATTTTTATTGTTTACTTAGCTAATACAGATTGAGTAAGCATTACCCAATACACTTGCTTCTGTGGTCAGTGCTGGAATATAACATAGATCTTACAATTCATTGGATTCTTTTTGTTTTTGTTTTTATTTTTTATTTTTTTTTGAGACAGAGTCTCATTCTGTCACCCAGACTGGCGTGAACGTGGCTTACTGCAGCCTCGACCACCTGTGCTCAAGTGATCCTTCCACCTCAGCCTCCCATGTAGTTGAGACCACAGGCACATGTTGCCATGCCCAACTAATTTTTTAAATTATTTATTTATTTATTTATTTTGAGATGAAGTCTCACTCTGTAACCTAGGCTAAAGGACAGTGGCACAACCTTGGCTCACTTGCAATCTCTGCCTCGTGGGTTCAAGTGATTTTCTTGTAACAGCCTTGAGTAACTGGGATTACAGGCACATGCCACCACATCCAGCTAATTTTTTGTATTTTTAGTAGAGATGGGGTTTTACCATGTTGGTCAGGCTTATCTTGAACTCCTGACCTCAAGTGATAATCCCACTCTGGCCTCCCAAAGTTCTGGGATTACAGGTGTGAGCCACTGTGCCAGGCCATTTTTTTGCTTGTTTGTTTGTTTGTTTGTTTGTTTTGGTAGAGACAGGGTCTCACTATGTTGCCCAGACTGGTCTCAAAGACCTGAGCTCAAGTGATTCTCCCATCTCAGCCTCCTAAGGTGTTGGGATTACAGGTGTGAGCCACTGTGCCCAGCCGTAGTGGTCTTTTTTGCTTGTTTGTGTTGTTTCGTTTTTTGAAACAGTCTCTCTATATCATCAAGATTGGAGTGCAGTGGCATGATCTCGGCTCACTGCAACCTCTATCTCCCAGGCTCAAATGAATCTCAAGCCTCAGCCTCCTGAGTAGCTGAAACTACAGGCGTGGGCCACCATGCCTGGCTAATTTTTGTATTTTTAGTAGAGATGGGGTTTCACCATGTTGGTCAGGCTGGTCTCAAACTGCTGACGTCTTGGGTCCCGCCCGCTTCAGCCTTCCAAAATGTTGGGATTACAGGCGTGAGCCATCGCACCCGACTGTGTAGTGGTCTTTATTACAGCAATACACATGACAAATTTTGCGAGGCCTCACAAAGGAACTCAGATTTTGAGAGCCACATTCTCAAGAATTTAGTTCTAACCTTCTTTGAGAAACATTGTTAATTTCTTTATTCTGTAAAACAACAATTAGAAAAACCATGATCTTCATTTAGACTCAACATTACACTAAGGCACTATGAGAATTATATAAAACAGAGAGTCATAAAACTATGGTGGGTTAAACATAGTAAGAGAAGCAGCTACTTTGGGTTAAAAGAACAATGACCATGAGACAGTGAGAAAAAAGCAGGGTGGATGAAAAATTATAGATATGCTAGCCAGAAAAACGTCACTACTGTGTAATTATCTGTTACTTAAGGATGTGGGCCTTGTGGTTTCGGGTAGGCTTGTTTGAGGCATGTTTGTCTGTAGGGTTGGCTGAAGTCGTAGGCAGGGATGGAAAGACAAAGAAAGATAAATATCTTTGGGAGTAAACGCAGAAGAAACTATTGAGAAGTCTTCCAGCTTCTGAACACTTGCAGTTTTCTGCTGGACTATCTTGTGGGCAGCTGTAGAAGTTACATACATTTCTGAAGAAGCAAGCAAGCAAACAAACCAAAAAAAAAGTCCTGATGGTATATTCCTATGAAAAAAAAAAAAAGTGGGAGAATTTGCCTAGCAAAGGATACGGCTTCACCCAAGAGCTGCAAGGAACCTTGCTTTGGGAAAGCTTCATCAACCTCACCTCCGGACAGGTGGGAGCCTGTTCTTGAACTCTAACACTTTCATCAACGTCCTTGCTGCCATTTAATATTTTCCATTGGCAAGCTCTGCTTTGCAGAAAATTGTATTTTAATTGCTTTTCTGTTAGCCTCAATTATTTATTTCCTAACCATGCTCTCATAGTGGAATAATGACAATATTGCAATAAAGCGGAATTGCATGAGCCACCTTTGCAAGACAATCTTGTTACTGCCCTTTCCCATTCTGAAATCACACGGATTACCTGAAAGCTGTAATGAAGATACTTCTCATTTTTTAGATATTTTCATTTGCCTTGAGGTTTACTCCGGGTCTTTCTAATCCCTCTTTTGGTTGAGAGGTCTGATTCCAGTGTTACACGTTTCCCTGAAATGTCCCTCTGAAAATTTAGTGTAAGGTGAGGTGTGGTTTCCTGAAGGGAGACTTTTTTTCTTACTGTTACCTCACACCCCAAGACTGAATGTATTTTCTTAGACATAATTGCTTATGTTTTAATGTATTCACTTGGGATCATATTAAAGATACCCTAGTTTCTCTACTTATTTTCTCAAATGTAGTTAATTATTCTATTCTTTATAGTTTTTTTATACTCCCCCCAACCTAACCCCAATCCTATGTTCAACTAGCACTGCGTTTCCATCTCTTGGCTTTCGATGAGCAATGAGCATAGCCATGGCTTAGCTCCTCCATTCTGCTTGAGTGGGCTAGAGGGAAAATGGCAGGGTTGTATTCGTTTTGCTGTTTATTTTGAAACACATATTTATTAAAGGCCTACGATGTGCTAGAAACCAGGCCAGATAGTTGGTTATAATGAGGAATACGGCGTATATGTTCCTTTTATGCTGCAATGTACCCTATGGCATGAAAAGTACCATAGACCCAGATAACAGGAACATCTAACTCAATTTGTGGAGTCAGTGGGAAAATATCTGAATTTATGATATCTGAGTTGAACTACGAAGGATCAGAATGATTTTTCCAGGTAGCCATTGCCAACCATGAGAAGAGAGAAGAGTGTTTCTGGCAGAAGGAACAGCATGTATGAAGGTCAAAAGTGACAGGACACAGCGGCTGGGCCCTACTTTGTCTTTGCTTTATTAATTTTCATGCAAGCTAAGGAATGTAGAATAGTAAACATGAATACTTTACTGTTTTATTTGGGAGGGAAAAATACTTTTACTTTATGTATTGTATTAGTCTGTTCTCATGCTGCTGTGAAGAACTGCCTGAGCCTGGGTAATGTATAAAGGAAAAAGTTTTAATTGACTCACAGTTTCTCCGGGATAGGGAGGCCTCAGGAAACTTGTAATCACAGTGGAAGGGGAAGCAAACCGTCCTCTTCACATGGCAGCAGGAAGAAAAAGTACAAAGCAAAATGGGGAAAAGCCCCTTCTAAAACCATCTCATATTGAGATATTTTACTCACGATCACAAGAATAGCATAAGGGCAACCACCTCCATGATTAAATTACCTCTTACGGGGTCCCTCCCATGACACGTGGGGAATATGGGCACTACAATTCAAGGTGAGATTTGTGTGGGGGCAAAGAGCCAAACCATATTATATGTAGTATAAGTGATTTCCTTATCAATTACCTATAAGGTTTGAGATCAGATTATGATTCATTTGTAGGTTCCATTTGGAGGGAGTAGTGGTCCATGGTCCATGAATGTTATAGATTTAGGAGAATTTAAAAAAACATTTTAAAGGTTGGAACGAAGACCACAAGGAGATGAAGGGAAAGGACGAATGTAGTAAGAGATGAGGCTCGGCTGGTGAACGAGCAGCTAAGGCTGAATATAAGCCATGTGAATAGGTTTGAACATGATTATAAGAGTAATGGGAAGACACAATTTTAAGCCAATTTCGGTTGTTTAATCTGGAAAAATAGCAGGGGTTGTATTCCTTTCATCCCTTCTTCTCTTATCAAGACCTTTTCTCTAACTTAAACTGTAAATAACAGCAATACAAATGAATTGACATGATATTTTCTCCTGTCTCAGTTTTCCAGGGAATAGCCCTGTGACGGTTAATACTGAGTGTCAACTTGGTTGGATTGAAGGATACAAAGTATTGATCCTGAGTGTGTCTTTGTGGGTGTTGCCAAAAGAGATTAACATTTGAGACAATGGGCTGGGGAAGGCAGATCCACCCTTAATCTGGGGGGCACAATCTAATCAGCTGCCAGCGATTATAAAGCAGGCAGAAAACGCAAAAAGGAGAGAGACGGGCCTAGCCTCCCAGCCTACATCTTTCTCCTGTGCTGGATGCTTCCTGCCCTTGAACATCGGACTCCAAGTTCTTCAGTTTTGGGACTCAGACTGGCTCTCCTTGCTCCTCAGCTTTGGAGACAGCCTATTGTGTGTGATCATGTAAGTTAATAAACTCCCATATATATCCATATATATGTATATGGATATATATGTACACACACACACACACACACACACACACATATATATCCTATTAGTTCTGTCCCTCTAAGAGAACACTGACTAATATAAGCCCCATTGATGATTCTAGGTTGTTTAATTTAAACAAAACCATATTTAAATTATCATCAAAAAAATTTTATCAGTATCTGATTGTGGACAGCACTTAAGGGAATAACACATACAAAAGCTATAACCATCTAAGGTCTACTGTTTAAAAACTTATCATTTATGGCCAGGTGTGATGGCTCACACCTGTAATCCCAATACTTTGGGAGGCCCAGGCAGGAGGATCACGACGTCAAGAGATCAAGACCATTCTGGACAACATGGTGAAACCCCGTCTCTACTAAAAATACAAAAAAATAGCTCGGTGTGGTGGCGGGTGCTTGTAGTCCCAGCTACTCAGGAGGCTGAGGCAGGAGGATCACTTGAACCTGGGAGGTAGAGGTTGCAGTGAGCTGAGATCACACCACTGCACTCCAGCCTGGCAACAGAGCGAGATTCCATAAAAAAACAAAAGCCTGTAATCCCAGCACTTTGGGAGGCCGAGACGGGTGGATCACGAGGTCAGGAGATCGAGACCATCCTGGCTAACACGGTGAAATCCCGTCTCTACTAAAAAATACAAAAAACTAGTCAGGCGAGGTGGCGGGTGCCTGTAGTCCCAGCTACTCGGGAGACTGAGGCAGGAGAATGGCGTAAACCCGGGAGGCGGAGCTTGCAGTGAACTGATACCGGCCACTACACTCCAGCCTGGGTGACAGAGCGAGACTCCATCTCAAAACAAACAACAAAAAAAAACTTATCATTTACTGTTCTGCCTGTGTCTTTCCCAAACTCCAAACTGACATAATTCCTCTGCCTTTCCTCAATCTGTTTTGTCTCGTTAGGGAACTGGAAATGCAACCCAATTTTTCTCTTGAGTGATGTCAAGAGATGGCAAGGAAGCTGTTGCAACATTCTAGCCAGAAAGCTATTTTCTTCCCACTTTGGAAGGACCTCAGAGAATGACAGAAGTGGCCATGATATGAAAGGAACAACTGACAGGTTTTGATTTTTCTTGGCTGACAGCTTCATTTTAGGACTTTGTTTGCCAACCACATCAAGACCTATGCAGCTGGAAGACTGACTTCAACAAATCTGAATGTCTCCTTAAGAGTCAAGGCAATTTATTCCTTTTTTTCCCCAAATAACCATTTATCTATAATTAAGTCAGCATTAAGGGGATTTCCCACCAACTTCTATCTAAAGCTACAGAAAGGACGAATAGCTACTGCCTGAAGTGGGTTTAATAGATCCTTGGGTGAACATTAGGAAAGCCTTCCACAGAAAAATGGCTGGATATGAAATGGGAAGAAAGACATCATTCACATGGTCCCTCATTACTGAATTGATGATTTCGATTTGAATTTCTGAATCCTGTTCCTTCAGACAGCTCTGTTCCTTAGCATTCTGTTCCTTAGAATAGCAGGTGTTACTGCTATTATGCTCTTGAGGTTAATTGGTCCTATCATATACATACATACATATATATGTGTGTGTGTGTGTGTGTGTGTCTATCTCCTTCCTTGCTCACCAATACATGCTCACACTATAGGGTTGATGTCTTTATTGAGAAAACACATTACTCCTTTTATCACTAATTATGAAAAGTAATACCCGCCTGTTTCTGCACATGGCATTAGGAGAACACCTGAATCTTCTCCCTTTGAATCCTAGGCAGAATGCGAGCTTCCACTTGGAGGACAAGGAAGCACATTTTTTTTTCATCAGGAGAATTGGACTGTTAATTATTCTCCATAGAATTACAGAAGGAAAAAAATCAACTGAGTGCAATCTGATCTCATCTTATTTGTTCTTTAATCCTTCTAAGAATCTGTCTTTGACATTTAGGACATGGGCAGAGAACAGCAACAACAATAAAATCAGAGGGAGAAGAGGACTGTCTGTTTATACTCCCCCAACATTTCTTATCACTCCGAATTGTGATTTTATTTGTATTTGTCTTTCTCACCCCAGACAGGCATCCATAGAACAAGGACAGGGTCTAATTCATCTCTCTGTATGCCCAGCACAGAACACAGCATCTGACGCATAGAAAGTACTCAGAGAGTATTTGTTGACTAAGTAAGTGACTGGGTCTGCAAAAGCAAAAGGCATCACCCAAACAACTATTTCCATTGTATTATTTTCTAGACTCAGAAAAATTCCGCTGCATTTGCCAGCAGTGCCACATCTGGATTTGGAGGAAACCACACATTCTAATCCCATCAAAAGGCAAATACGCAGTGACTGGGCCTCTGCAAGCAACAGCCTCCTCGTTGGCCAGGGCCTGGGAGAACAGAGATTGAGAATCTGAAGGCCTGATTTTAGTCTCTGCCATTAGCTTAGCAACCTTGGGCAAGTCCCTGAATGTAACTAAACTTCCAGGTTCTTCTTTGTAAAATAGAGAAGTTTGACACAGAAATATTTGATCTGGGAACTATAGGTTCATGGATGAATATCAAGGGAAGTCTGTGAATTTCCTGAAATTGTGTGTAAAATGTTATGGCTATCTGAGTCATATGTATTGTTGCATTTTTAAGGAACAAAGGGTTTATAGCTGTCATTAAGTTTTTTAAAGGAAACTAACTTTTTAAAAACAAGAGGTTAAGAAACTCCTGAATAGTTAATTTTGATATCTTTTTCTATAAAATGTCTATACTTCTAAGAAAACTTCTAAAACTGCTTTAGCCCACAATATATATTTTTCCTCTGATTGTCATTCTCCCCATGATCAGTCACCACCTCAGGATACTTTAAACATTTATGTAAGGTCAGGATAAAGTTCATCCACCTTAGCTGAATCTGGAGATAGGTCTTTGACTTTTGCAAATTCCATGCAGGAATTATTGTAGTCATGCCCATAGTAAATATTGGATGAAAATTTTCATAGGTTTATTTTATCCCAGAACACTGACTCTTTTCCCTCCAATATTCTGTGCCTTTCAGGACCAGGACCATAATTATCATCTATCTCAAAGGTCCTCAGGAAGCAGATATTAGAGGGAATATTTACCATGAATGTTCTCATAAAAGGCCAACAGAGTGAGGTGATTGCCCAAGAGCTTTGAGGACATTAAGTGAAAAGAGAGTAATTTCTGATCTACCCAGGAATGGCAGGGAGGCCATGCGTGAAGGGAGTTCCCAGGATCTGTGGTAGCAGCTCCACGAGTAAAAACCATTGCCTCATCATCTAAAGAAGCCAAAAGCAAGGGGTGAAGGAAGAAAATAGTTTTTTTAGTGTACCTGTATTTGTTTCCTGTTGTTCCTGTAACTAATTACTACAAATGCAGTGGATTAAAACAATATAAATTAATTATCTTACAGTTCTTGAGGTCAGAAATCTAAACTAGGTCCGCAGGGCTGCAACTCTTCTGGACGCTCTGGGGGAGAATTCCTTTCCTTGACCACTCCAGTTTCCAGAAGCCAACTGTATCCTTTGGCTCGTGGCCCCCTTCTTCTATCTTCAAAGACAGCAGCATAAGTCAGGCATGGTGACTCACACCTGTAATCCCAGCACTATGAGAGGTGGAGGTAAGAGGATCACTTGAGACCAGGAGTTTGAGACCAGCCTGGATAACATAGCAAGAATTCATCT
>NW_012103343.1:949144-985249 GCF_000951045.1 Mandrillus leucophaeus
AAAAAAAAAAAAAAAATTAAAAATCAGCCAGGTATGGTGACATATACCTGTAGTCTCAGCTATTCAGAAGGCTGAGGCAGGAGGGTCACTTGAGCTCAGGAGTTCAAGACTGCAGTGAGCTGTGATCACACTACTGCACTCCAGCCTGAGTGACAGAGAGTGAGACCCTGCCAAAAACAAACAAACAAACAAACAAACAAAGCCAGCAGAATAGCATCTTCAAATCTATCTCTGTCCTCCTGCCTGACCCTCTGTCATCTTTGTCATCACATTGCCACTGTCTGACTCTGACTCCTCCTACATAATTGTTATAAAGGTCTGTGATTACATGGGCCCTATCTGGATAATCCAGAATAATCTTTCCATCACAAGATCTTTAATTTGATCACATCTGCAAAGTCCCTTTTGCTGTATAAGGCAACATTCACAGTTTCTGGGATTAGGAGGTGGACATGCTTGGGGAGCCATAATGCAGCCTACCACAATACCTTATGTTTGCTTGCATCTATTTATTTCTATGCCATAGTTTTGTAGAAAGAGTCATATTCATGGAGATTATGTTCAGGAAACGAGAAAACAGGAAGGGAATTTATGCAGCCAAGTATACGAACAAGTGGTAAGAGGGAAGAACTATGTGCCCAGAGCTGAGAGGAACCTAAAGTTGTAAATAAGTTACCAATTGCCTCTGGGAGACATAAAGAATGAAGGAGCCTCCTCTCACTAGCAATCTATCATCTTCCACATCTATACTTATGTGAAAGACTGAAAAAAAATAGGAGCATTTAAAAACAATAGTAATAATGTAATACTATCATGTTATAATATTATAATAATATAATAACTGTGCATCGTAGCTAAATAAAATGTTTCGTAACATTCTCATATGCTAATGTGTTAGTTTGTGCTACTGCAATGTAATACCTGAGACTGGGTAATGTATAAGGAATGGAAATTTATCAGAGTTCCCGAGGCTGAGAAGCCCAAGATCAAGACACCAGCATCCAGTGAGTGTCTTCTCACTGTGTCCTCACATGGCAGAAGTCAGATGGGCAGGCAGGGGACAAATGCTGTGTCTTCACATGGCAGAAGAGTAGAGAGAGCAAACCCACTTCCACAAGCTCTTTTCATGATGGTGTTAGTCCAGTTCATGAAAACAGAGCCCTCAACACCTAAACACCCCTCAAAAGACCCCACTTCCCAACACCACCCCACCATCCCACCACAGGGATCAAGTTTCCAAGACATGAATTTTAGGAGACATATTTAGACCACAGCAGCTCATGTTTTTCTGGGACAGAGATGTGTTCTGTGCAGAGGGTACAAAATACAGAGTGGCAGAGAGGACGTGCAAGTACATACCAGAGGAGAGTCACATGAACACAAACCTTTCCTGTGCGCTTGTACCTTCCCCTTAGGGCAATTCCAGGCCTAATAAGCTTCCGGGGGGCTGCTGAAATAGTTCTAAAAGCTCTACTTAATCCAAAGTGTTAGTGGTAATTCAAGTCAGGCTTAGCAATCCTAAGAGCATCTTTGCTTCTAATAGTTCAAGCCATTCATTAACTCACTAATTAATTCATTAATTCCTTAATTAACCTACTATCAACTATAATAGCTTATGAGTATGTATTGGTAAATTAATTATAGTCCTTTTCTTGTGGAGCTAAGAGTTGGGGTGTTTCAAGACACCCTAGAGATTTCACTGTCTAGGTAGGAGGGGACCTAGATGTCCATACTCATAAATTGGGGAAAATGACCAAAAACATCCAAATCTTTTAAGACTTTTGGATAATGTTTAAAAGACCATAAAAGCTATATTTATGCAATTGCTTCTGGCCTTCTCTTCACAGAATAAGTTCGAAGAAAGATGAACAAATGATTAGAAATGATCACTTGGCTCAGTTGGAAAATGAAGGGATGAAAGGCAGTGACTGCTGTTGGCTTATCTAGTGCCAACAGAATAGGCACTAGATAAGCAAAAGCAATGAAACAAATTTCTTTTCCAGCTGTGTACAATGGCACTTCAAGAAAACACCATGCAGTCCTGAACACAGTGCATGTAGCACCTCTCTCAGCTCTGGTGACAGTTAAATCACCCTGATGACCATCAGTTGAATGAAAACCACTGCATTGTTTCAACTGAGTCAAGTTTTCCATGTGCTTCCCTCTTCTCTGGGAATGTGTCAGTCCTCTGCAAGGGAAAGTAACTCTTAGCTACTGTATTAGTTCGTTTTCACACTGCTATAAAGAACTTCCCTGAGATTCAGTAATTTACAAAAGAAAGAGGTTTAATTGACTCACAGTTCCCTCTGGCTGGGGAGGCCTCAGAAAACTTACAACCATGGCAGAAGCACCTTCTTCACAAGGCGGCAGGAAAGAGACGAGCCGGGGAAACCACCACTTATAAAACCATCAGATCTTGTGAGAACTCGCTCAGTATCACAAGAACATCATGGGAGAAATCATCCCCATGATTCAGTCACCTACCTCCCTCCACACGTGGGGATTACAGGTCCCTCCCTTGACATGTGCAGATTACAAATTGAGATGAGATTTGGTTGGGGACACAGAGACAAACCATATCAGCTGCTCTTCAACACTTTAAACAGCAATTTGATGGTACATTTTGTGGAAACTAAGTGTAATGAAGAACCTCCCCTACCCCCTACAACTGGTTTCTTCAAAATAAGGAATCTGCAATCAGGAGACTATGGCTAATGTAGCTGCTCATCTTTCATCAGTATTTACACTATCAATTTTACATCTGGCCCACCAAAAATAAGACACAACTCAGTAGCTGCTCTGCAACCACAATGCCAAATCTCTTTCTCTTCTGCAGCTGACCGCTTTTAATGCGGGCATCTACAGCATCCATTTCAGGCTGAAGATTCTTAAACTATTGCTGTGGAACCTCTTACTTCTAGCACAATTCAAGAATCCCTGGATTGTGACAGGTCATGTGTGTCAACCATCGTTGGTCCTTTCATTGTTTTCTCACAATGATCTCAACACCCAAGAAGTAGAGCAAACACAGAGGTGAAGGCAGAGGGGAAAAGAGGAGATGGCGGAGTCACAGGATTCAGGAAAAGGTCAGAATCAAAGAAGGACGAGGAAGGTGCATGGGAGACCAGGGGATGTGGCTACATGGGGGCTCAGACCGTAGCTGTATGGCCATAGAGTTTAGCTCTCATGTGCCTGGGGCACCATGCTACACATGTGAAGTATTTGTGACAAGATGGTGTTGTGGTAGAGAGCTTGAAATTGCACAGCCGACTGCCTTGCTTGAGTTCCAATCTTTGTTCTTCCACATGACCTTGGAGAAAATATCTGTCTTCTCATCTGCAAAATCGGGAACTTAATATTTAACTTGCTGCATATGTTCGTAGTGGGAAATATGTGAGTTATGTGAACCATTTAATGCAGCCCCTGGTGCATAATTTGTGCAATTTCAGTGTTAGCTCTTACTTTGATGGCAGGATTGACCATATACTGACCCAATTTCCATTTCTTATCATGGAATGTCTTTTTAAAAATTTAGTTGTTTTGTAGAGGCCCACTGTCAGTACGTCAGTGTTCCTGGAGGAAAATCACTATTGATCCCTTAAAAAAAAAAAAAAAAAGTCCAAAAGTAAAGTCCTGAAGAGTGAATTGGCTTTGCCATTTCCACACATTTTCTTTCTGGGGTTCACCAGAATAAAAATTTCCCTGTGTTCCCTGTGTTGCCAGTGGGGCAGAGACAAAGAGCCTTAGAATTTATTGCTAGCAAACACTTTTTAAGAGATCTTTTGGACTTCCAAAAATATGTATTTTCAACATTAGATAAATAACGGGTTCTCCATGTTTAACCAAAATGCTTACTTTGTCTTTTTATCATCTCCTAAGAGTTAATTTTATTTTTATAATTGAATTTTATATCACTTATTTCAAACATTAGTTTAATTTCCTTTTTAATATGCTCAGCAGTTGAAGATATCACAGCAGAAAGAGAGTACAAATCTATAGTAATGCCAGCATATTTTAAAACAAAGAGATGACTGTTTAAGAGCTGTTCATGCTCAACTGTGGAGGAAAATTTTCTCCTACTGGACTTCTAACCAGCCACAAAAACTTATGCTCATTGTGCAAACACTGCTATGATGACTGGCTACCTTGTCATTCACATTGCCTTGCTACAATCACTATAAATGGGCCACAGGCATTAGGATGCACTAGAAAATTCCTGTTGCAATGATAGCATTACATATGTGGTGTAACATATGTGGCTATTGCATTAACGTGCCTGGCTATGTAGTGGAATATTTAGTGCCTACCCATTTTCTATGATTCAGTTAATGTCAATGGAAATGACAACCAGATCTGGTGTACTGTAGTTTGGTGGTGGTGACTGTCTCCCACTACTACATTATAAATTCCCCATGTCAGAGATCGAATTTAATTCATGATAATGTGCCAAACTTAGAAAAGTATCAGGCAAGTAGTAAGCACTCAATAAATATTTGGTGAATAGAAAAATGATAAAAATAAAAACTTTGAGATTAGCAGAATGCTGGTGTCAAAATAACCCAGCAGAAAAAGGATAAGCAGCTTTAAGAGTTTCAGGAGGGTTAGAAGATGAGGTCATTTAAAAAAATTCTTTCTAATAAAAATAACTCCCCGAGTTATTTCTAAGTCTGCACCTAAGACAGACTCCCTGCAAGACTAGATTCTAAGAAACTGTTCCCGTAAAAGATTAAAATGAGACACAGTGTAAGTCTTACTCAGAGTTGGAAAACCACCTTTTAGTATTTAAAAAGGCATTAACCAAGATCATTAATCAATAGAAAGGAATGTTCACAGAATGCTTAGAAGAAATGTTTGCTAAGGCAAGAAGTCAGAGAAAAGGAAGGCATCCATGCCCAAGGCTGAAGACAAACGTTTCTCTTTCGCTTCAACAAATTAAAGCTGCTAGGAAAGAACAATTGACCAGAGGGGAACATTACTGTACAGCATATAAAATACTGCCAAGGTCAGCAAAACCTCAGCTTTTTACTTTTTTATTTTTCTATGCCAGTGATTGTTGAGAAATGAGTTTCTTGCAAGGCTGACTTAGACATTATGCTCAGAAGTTACTCAACACCAAGGATTTGGAAAGTACTTTTATTTCCTTTACTGTTTGATGACAACAAGAATGAGTTACAGACATTTTCAGTAAATCTCTGTGCTTAAAATTGTTTATAAGGCCATTTCATAATGTCAGTGTGCTTTAATTGGTTCACTCATGTTGGATTCTCTGCTTCCCCCTTTGCTTTGGGGTTCTGAGAATTATTTCCAAGCAAATAACTATACCTCCAAGATTCCCAAAGCCACTCAGAAAAAAATAAGCCACAAGGATGCATTTTTTTTATATATGAAGTGGCTTAGCTGTGTAGAAAGAAGCACTGTTTTAAAAATCCCACAGAGTATCTTTGGACACTTATATGTAAAACTTTTACGTAAGTATTTTAGCTGAAGACTGAGAATCAACTGGATTTATGGGGAGATAGTCCTCTATTTTACGGTAAGTTCTATGCTTACAGTACATCTCCCAGGTCAGTGGGGAAACTTGTATTATGTTATACTGTGTTATTTAAAGATGCTACTACCATATGCAAGACAATTTGTTTTGCTTTTTTTTATCCTTCCAATTGTTGCAAAAGCTGTGTGCTGGGTCATCCCCACAACCACTGTGAACAAGGACATGGACATGCCTTGCGAGGTGGCATGGGTTAATGGGCATGGGTTAATGACTAAGGCTCAGGACCCCACAGGGCAGAGAGGCAAACTAGGCCTGTATTAGCATGAAACCTGTGACTTGAGACTGCATCATATTGCTTCATTCTTAAAGACTTGAAGGACTTCCGTATTTTCTACAAGTTAATCTTAGGCAGTATCAGGGCTCTTTTTCGTATATGATCAAATCACTTAATCTAATTATGCCCCCTTTTTTTTTTTCTTGTGATTTGAAAGCATCATGAAAACCTTTTATACATGCAGGTTTATCTGTTACTACTATTAAGAATTTAAAAATTCCAAAGCCTTCTCATTTAGAAAATGTTAGGCCAGATTCTGTAATCACCTACGTTAAAGAACAAAGCTAAACAGCGAAATCAGGAAGCAGGTAATAAAAGACAGATCACATTTAGACAAAGACATGGTTACTTTTTTATTTGAAGAAAAAAAAAGTATGTTTTAATAAATACTGCAGAAACATTGACCAAACATACAAAGTGACTTCAACAGTTTAAAAAATGCAACAAAAGTTCTGCTTTATAACAGTTATAACTTATTTTCTTTTTACAATATTTAAATACAGAAAGCACTCGCCAGCTATTTTGTAATACTGCCCAAAGCATAATGCTGCATCAATCAAAGCATATTATGTTGGTAGAATGTCTGTATTTTATGGGAAATGACTGGAATCGTATTTTCTTGCAGAGACAAAACAAAGTGCTTGTAAGACATAGAACTGAGTGTTGTAATTACCTTAATCTCTCCTGCCACAATTTAAGGGGAGCACAGCTTCAACACTTCAAAAACGAAGCATTATCATGGGAAAGAAAGCTCGTTTTCAACAAGCGCCAACAATAAACAGGTCAGATCTGGTTTCTTCTCTGAAATAATCTCTAAAATGAACTGGTCAAAAATATCTGTAAACTATTTTAAATGCTTTTATTTTATGTAACAACAGCGACCAAGTGCTGAACATGGACCTTGGCTGCGTCTGCTCAGTGAGGTTTTAGCAATCACGCTCTAGAAATGCCCTGGTGTTGTGTCAGGACTGAAACTCTATTATATAATCTTCCACTAGGGATTCTCTAAAGCTTGGGTGAGTGAGTTCTTCTCTCATCAATGTTCATTTAATGAAAGTGAAATAAACCAACAGATCATCAGATGCTGCCAGTTTTGGAGCTCCAACCCAAAATAATAGTCCTTTTGCTTTGTATTTTTGGTAACTTAATTCCAGACAGCTTTACTCACAAACTGTGCTTTCTGCTACTATTCTTTCCTTCACTCATTACCTCTTCTGGTGAAAACAGTAACTACCTTTTTTCTCTCCTTGGATCATTCTATGACGTCAAACCAAGACACCTTTTATTTGACTTTGCATTTTTATCAACGATGGCAAAAAAATCACACAACTTCTTTTCTAAACAGCGCACAAAAATATTACATTGAGCAATTTACCACTTTTTAATGACAATCACAATGAAGAACAGAACCATCAGACTGAATAAAAATCGACACTTTTTTTTCCTATTTGATCTATGCGATCTTTGTAGTGCTGGTCTACAAATCTTGCAAGATTGCAAAGGCTTTCCTTAGAACAATCCTACTCAGCTATCTTCAGGAAGGCAAGGTTTCAACGCCTCATAAAGTTTTCCTCTGGATATATCCCCATGGGTCCTGATACAATTTCCATTTTAATGATGAGCTAGAAAGAAATTAGATCACATCCTCTAGAAAACTAAATGCTAAGGTCACAGTGCCAGTTCCCCAGTGAGGACGGTATATTAACATATACTTTTTGTAAAGGAGATTAAAACATTTAAAAATTAAATCAAAGTAGAGATCCATGAATAGATTGTAACAAAAACAAACAAAAAAAAACCCAACAAAAATGCAAGCACCATTCAGAGTGTGATTTTTCTTCTTGGAGGTACTCGCATCCCCCCTCATCTTCCTCTAGCTCATTTGTATCTCCATTTTT
This sequence comes from Mandrillus leucophaeus, assembly GCF_000951045.1. Lineage (NCBI taxonomy): Eukaryota > Metazoa > Chordata > Mammalia > Primates > Cercopithecidae > Mandrillus > Mandrillus leucophaeus. Next base: position 956,868 of record NW_012103343.1, read on the forward strand.
TGGCATATTTTTCAAGTCACACTTCAAAACTCTTCCATGTATTCACTTCTCACCACTTGGTCTACATGCCGAATCTAAGGACAGGGTTCCAAAAAGATGAGTATCCTCTCAAACGCCTCCGAAGCCTCTGGTATACATGACTTTAGCTGTGCACTTCATTTAGACTTCACCTTTTTGTTTGCTGTTGTTTTTTACACTAGATTCCTTTGTCCTCATTAAAGATAATGAAAGATTCACATCACAGTGCAGCTCTTCGCTTTGTCCTTTCGTAAGTCCGTAGCAACTGCCGAGAGTTCTGGTCTGCTAGGCATGTGTGAAATCCGCTTTGTGGCTCTCTGTGATTTGTTCCGCTTAACGTTTTTATTTGTCTTATTTACACATGCCAAGGTGGCAACGTGAAAAATGTCTCTGACACTATTTTCCGACTGTAAAGCTGAGCATTCGATATAAGTAGCTGCTCCAATCTGTTTGGCCATATTTGCCCCCTGAGAAGCAAAAGCAGGGATTTTAATCAGCAATAAGACTTTGGGAGAAAGTTAGCTAGTGTCTTCTAATACCACAAAATAATACTGCATTGCAAAACGTTTACTGATATGTTAACTGAATTTTCCAAGTGTCACTGCAAAAATAAAAGTTGTTAAAATTTGAACTGCCTTATTTATTACTTCATAAATATTTGCAGTCAAGAGTCAATCGCTAAGATGTCCAACTCTCATGGCTCATTAGAGGTGTTAGAGCTCTGAACAAATGCTAAAGGCTGATCTTAACAAATGAGGACACTCATTATCAAACACTTAATATGAGGTGATTCAAAGAAGTGTAGAGTGGAGCTAACGAGGTGATTCATCTTCACTATCAACTGCAAGCAAGAGTTAACTGGTTACTCAGGCTTTCCAGGGTCACAGCAAGCACGGAATGGCCCAGAGAATCTTACTGGTGAAGTAAGTTAGCTGAAGGTCATGAACATAAACCCCACATTTTCCACACAGCTCTGGCTGTGGCGATGTGGCCTTGAGAACCTGTTCCAGCGTCTCCTGGGGGACTCCATTTCTCTTTTCTTGAGGGTAAATGGCATTCAAGACTAGTGACTAGGTTGTACCAAAAACAGGGGCAATGAATGAAATTTTAAATTGATTTTGAAATGTACGTGATTGTGTCTTACTTAGGGCCAAAATAAGTTGAGGAAAGGAGTAATACTATTGTGACATCTGTTGTATCAAACACAAAATACGTAATTTCTAAGTGTGAACCATACCACCAATATACGCAACAATAAACATGTGCACATCAACCAAAACTACTTATTTAAAATACCAAATTTTTGCTAATGAGAAATGGAAGACTAAGAAGACTGCAGTATTTAAAATGATGATTCTTAATACAATTTTGGTATTTCAACATGAACTCTCTTTAGATTCTGGTTGTAGGTTCTACGAGAATGAGCTTTTGAAATTGATTCTCATTTCTAAATACTTGGGGGAAATGCCTACAGAAATGAAGACTCTCTGAAAGATGGTGTTACGGAGTGCTCCAGTTTACTGGAAACAGCCTTATTATTGCACTGCCGACTGTAAAATCAGATTACTTCTCTTAAAGAGTATTACTGATTTTGACCACATTCTCTGTTAAACCTACTGAACTTTAAACCTACTTGGAGTTGCAGAAATATACAAGGTTAGCATATCAACTGTTTATGTACCCAAATATCATGTAATTACACTAATAAATGACAGCATTTTAAATTTCACAACTGACCACTGGCTGAGCGTTTAGAAAAGCAGCTACTTTTTATTTTATTTATTGTGAGTGACAGTCCATTTCTTTCACTCTTTCTAAAATCCACTTTTGCACATGGGCAACATATATACCTGGTCATAGGACACTGGCGTCTGCCTGTGATTGGAGAGTTCTACTAATGTACTAACATCTGTCCGCAGATCAGACTTGCAGCCGACCAAGAGCATTTTGGTATTTGGACAAAATTCCTGGATTTCACCTTTCCACTGTGACAGAAAAAAAAAAAAAAAGATTAAAAATGAACAAAGTAATGGCATCCATATCATAAAAACCATTTCTCCACTGGCAGACATTAGAATGAAACTCAAAAAAAGATGTTAAAAAAGGAGTGTCCCTTAAGATGAAGAAGCAAACTTTGCATTTATCTCCTGAATAGATGTGAAGTTTTACGACTTTTTAAGCATTAGAGAATGATTATGTATATTCTGATCGATTCTCCCTCTCTGTCACTCATCTGTTGCTACTGAAAGAGATTTGGTAGATGTTGTCCAAAGGTAGCTTCAATAATGTCTTAATTATTGGCATGTCTCTGAAAGATAAATGTGTCTTAAGAATAATTATATATCCTAACAAGTGACCACATCCTTCGATGTGTGGATCTGATCCTCCTTAACTAGAAGGCTGGGGATAAGGCAGAGGCAACACTAGCACAAGTATGCACTCCCTGATCCCATCATGAAACACTGAAGCATGCCACCGCGAGCTGAGGCTCTGTTTAAGTACCTGAGATAGTTAATAAAACAGAACATCCTGCCTTGAAGGAGTTTCTATTCACATGGTTCCATCAACACAGATCATGACATTTGCAAAGGAACATCTCTTGGTGATCGGGAAGGCAGCTGGTCCTGTAGTTCATATGCCTTTGAATTAGTTTAAAACTATTTCAATCTATTCCAGTTTGTCTATTTGTTTCATGATGTAACAAGAATTAGTAGAACCCTCAGCAATGCCTGGCTTGGAATTCCAACTGTCCTCTTTAAGAACAAGCAAGTGGCTTTTTGTGGCTTCATTTCCTCAAGCTTGAGCTCTGCAACAGCATGGGAGTCAAGGGTTCAGGGTGGTCACAGGAGATCTTTGGCCTTTGAGGGCAGGGCCTGGAGAGGCTGAGATGGGGAAGTGGCGCCTGACTCTTCCCACCCACATTCACAAATATGTAAGTGTTCTACAAAGTACTATGGCCGTGACAATGATGATTAAGACATAGCTGTGTCTTCTGGAAAGAAATTCACAGAATACTGGGGGTGATGAAGTCATGTATTAAGTATAACACAAAATAAGAGGGACATCCTGCAAGAATAACTTAAAAGATCACTAGAGGAGACATCTCCAAATCTAGGGGTGTACTTTGGGTAATGAATTCTAGTGCAAACTACACCAGTGGATTCAAAGGAGTAATATACTTTCCATAAGAGCCTATTGTGTTCACTTCTTCCTTCTTTCCTTCCTTCCTTCCTTCCTTCTTTCCTTCTTTCCTTCCTTCCTTCTTTCCTTCCTTCCTTCCTTCCTTCTTTCCTTCCTTCCTTCCTTCTTTCCTTCCTTCCTTCCTTCCTTCCTTTCTTCCTCCCTGCCTCCCTCCCTCCTTCCTTCCCTTCTTCCCTCTCTCCCTCACTCCTTTCAGAATTATGTAGGAACACCTACCATATGCTAGGTGGCACTAGCATTAGAAGTGGAAGGTGAACTGGAAAAAAAAAAAAAAGAAATTCTTCCTACTTCAAGTCATTCTAACCTCTTCTTTGATAGTGAAGGACTTAAAGGCTTCCATTAATCAAGACAAACCACAGGGGTTATCATGAGCCTTAAACCTCACAGGAATGTAAAACATACTCATTAATATCTATAAGGCCAAAGTCACTATTCATTTGGTCTTAGAAGAAAAAAGCAAAATAAAACAGGAGAAAGGCTTTTCATCATAAATTATGCATAGCCTGATACTACATCAAATAAAATCTCCAGTAAATAAGCAACCCCTTTTATCTCCAGACAGAACTAGACATGTTGTTATGTTGCTCTTCAGCTGTGTAATGACTTTGGCCTCCCTCCGCATGTCTAGCAATTGTTTACAAGCATTAAAGACAGGAAAGGTGTATTCCTGCCTGGATTTGACAAGCATTAGCATTATTTGTGTTAGATATGTATTACCCAAAATTGAAAGGAGCTAAAAAGGGAAAAAGAGCCTTTGATCTATTAAGAAAGTCATATTTTATTGAACTCTGTTTGTAATATTTAGTAGAGACAGAAGGATGATTATACTTCAAATCCTGATTTCACCATGACACACAAGCCAAGAAATCAAATATAATAGAGGAATGTAAACTAATAAAAACACACAAAATACAAACAAATTCCACTAAAAATTAAAACCAAAAAAACAAAACCAACCTAGGCACACCTGCATGTTTGTCTTTCTTAATCCATACCATACTCAGACTGGGCTGCATGGCTCACCCCTCAGCTGACACTGCCTTGCTTTCAGCCACATCCAGTGTCTAAGCCAGTGCGTAGAGGAGAGGGAGTGCTCCACCAAGGGTCTGATCCTAAAGCCCCACAGCACACAGGCCAGGTCTGAGAAAACAGCTAGAGGCTAATAAATGCTGATCCATGGACTTACATGGCACGTGCCTTCTACAACTACCTGGAGGCTGAGTCCCTGCTGCTGGATGTCAAGAAATGCCCCTTCCTCCCACTGGTCTCCCTGCTTCCTGTGACCCATCCTGTAATAGGTCCTCTTCCTCTTGATCTCCCTCTGGTTCCTTCCATCCATAGCTTCCTTAGTTAGGTTCCTTCTTCACCGACAGAACCTGACTAACCTTTGCCTCCATAAACTATGTGTACGTTATAATATATAACATGTTTACAAGCCCTGCTTCTACATTACTAGAAAGGTAACTGATCATAATTACTAGACAGATACCTGATCATCAGACAATTCACATTGGACACATCCCTATTCCTCCTATACTAGTTCCATTTCTGTTTCTAATACCATAACTAAAACACAGCTTATTAAAATAGCCATTATTGCATTCCTTTCACTAACTGACTTGAAGTCAAATGTAAATCTGTAAGCTAAGGTGCAATCGGTAGAGTCACTGAAAGAAGGAAGGAAGACATGAATATGATAGTAATCGAATATAACTGTTTTCAGCTGTACCATTTTCTCCCGAAGGACAAACACGCAGGCCCTTGAAAGGTATTCTGTTTCAGAGCTTCATGAAATAAAATTTCAAGCATGTTCATCATCAAAAAGTGGAAACCCCATTTTGGTGTGAAAGGGTTCTTTCTAGTGTTTAATTACAAATTGTAAGGCAGGGAATTGACTAGAGTCTTTGAGTTCCCCAGCAATCCCCATGTTTCTATTTATATATCACCTAGTACCGAAGTGTGTCATCATTCCCCAGCACTTGCCTTTTTGAGGACACTGTCCAGGGTCTCTGGTCTACTGATGTCAAAGCAAATCAGCACGGCATCCGAATCAGGGTAAGAGAGGGGGCGGACATTGTCATAGTAAGGAGAACCTGAGAAGAAACAAAGATACACAGATTTTCAGATGAGAGTCCCCTTGTCTGTCATGCATTAACTCTACCCTTTCGGGCTAAGTCCTTTGACTGTCACATCATGACCCGACCCCCACTTCCCCTAATTCTTGGAAAAGAATTCAAACAGACACACAAAAGCCTGCTTAGAAGCATATGATGAATGAAACCTCACATGTATCTGACATAAATTCAAGAGGAGGGCCTGGATCTTAAGGTGAAATCTGTATGGTTCAAAGACTAGGGCCTGAAGTTACCTGGGTGAAGTAGGGAAGCACCTGGGGCCAGGTGGTCTTGAGTGCAAACCTGCCTCCACCACTAAAGAGGGAGGGGGCAAGGTAGCTTTAGGACTCTGTGCTTCTGATTCTTCACTCATAAAATGAAGATGCTGACAACATACGTACCTGAGATTAAGTAAACCCAGGCAGTGCCTGGCTTTTAGTGAGGGATCAATACGTATTCACTATGGGTATTATGGTTGTATTACAGCTACTGTTAAAAGCTGAGTGGTAAAAAGAATCAGAAACTGAACTACTTCTTGGGAAAGAGACCTAAACTCAAGATAAATCTGACAGCAAGATGGGGGTGAATGAGGGAGAGCGGAAGAGGGAGGGTTCAACAACTACGCAAAGAGAAATCACAGTGTTACCCCATCTCCAAGTTGTAAGTTTAGATAGGCTATTGACCTTTGAGCTTGCTTATTTTAACTTATTGCCAAACCCTATACAGATTTTCTTCCTGTTACAACCAAGAATGTAATAAATGTCATATAGGATCATGTCACTTTTTTACAGAGTCCCATCTCTGAGAGTGACGCTAAGGCATGATCCAAGGATCTTAACCTGAATTAAATCCAGGGTACCCTAAATGTTCAAGGCACCAGCCAATTACTTTAACCACAGAACTCTCTAGTCAATCAAGGAAGTTTTTCTATTTCTTTAAGAATTCCAAAGGATGGGCAATTACATGAGGACAATAGTTATGAAGTGATTGACTAGAAAACTAAATACAGCTTGTTTAAGAAATCGTTTTAGGTATACTGACATTTCACAAGCATCACCTGAAAATGATTTTACTAGGAAATATATACACACGTATGTATCTGACTCCAGAGTAGAAAAAGAAAATCTAAACCACCAAACTCTTTTTAAAAGTCTATTTCAATTTGACATCACTTTCCATTTTGAGCAGAAAAACAGGACATGTTGTCCCCTGATAAATCCAAACCTCAACAGGCAAAGTCAGGAAGAGAGACTTAAAAAGCAGCTTTAAAAAATATCACTGTTTATATTTCTATTAAAACAACATTTGCTTGGAGGCTGTTCTTGTGATCTAAAAGGCACTGCAGTCAGGGGGCATCAGCCTCTATTCACACAGTACACTCTGGGTCCCTGGCATCCACTGCGGAACCCCAGGCAACAGTGCAGCTTTTTCCCTAGCTGCTTTACGATGGAGAGTGACAACTTCAAGCCACGTGTGTCTGCTAAGCAAGGAAGAAAAGAAAGTTACAAGAATCAGGAAGAAAAGTGTGAATAAATAGAGAATTAGGTTAGAGCTGTTCATGAGCTGCAGCAGCTGCCTACCCTCATCTGGAACCAGAACCCTGGCAGAGCAGAGGCTGACAGCTGAAAGATATTTCTCAAAAGCTTAAAGGGTTTAGAGTTTAAAAAGTCAAGTCATTTTAAGTATGAAGGTATATTAGAATGAGGCTGTCTCTGAAAATGACAAGCTGTGGCTGCCTTTTCAGTCGCTGAAAGAACTCTGAGGTGAAGAGAATAATTCACAAATAGTTCACTCATTTGAACATTCGAGAGGCATCAGAAACTAGATGGTTGAACACTATTTACGGCTCCATTAGTATTTCTGTATTACCTCTGAGAAGTTCACACTTTTTCAACTAGAACCTTTCCTGTTTCTGTGTCCAAAGTCTAACTCTAGCACAGCACCTGCTGTAAACATTTGAATGACTCTTTCCAAACAGGGAGTCAGAAAATTCTAGATCATAGAGTGGAGCTCCAAATACTGGACACATGAATGAGAGTTTCCTCTGCTCCTCAAAGTCAGCAAGAGACGACCTGATCCCAGACCCAGGAAGGCAAAGCTGCCAACAGTTAGGATTGTCAGAAACCTAACGAGGCTTCAGAGATCTCTTTTCCCAGAAATCACTCACAACAGGAAAAACCACTGTCTCCCTGTGGAGAGCCTCCAGTACAAGCAGACCTGGTATCTTTAGAGGACAGTTCCAGGTACCTACCAGCTCCTTTCAGGATACATCTGTATGATGTGAGAGTACTCACTGCTAATTCCAGATGTAACACTACTCTATGACAATGGAGACCACCTTTTCCAAATATAAAAATTAGGAAAAGCGATTGAAGAAATACAAAGAGGATAAAATAGTTTAATTGAAATTGAGACTGCCAGGAAAATCCTGAGGAATGGTTTCAACATTCAGGTCACCATGTGACTGCTGGGAATACCCCTCCCTTTGTGGACTATGTTTCCCGTCCCCCACCCATTTTATGGCCACAAAGGAGATCTGGCTTTGTGCTCAGCCCTGTGTCACCTGCTGGAGACCTGCTACCTACTAAAATCCAGCGGGCTGGCTTCTGTGCTTAGTGCATATATCCAAGTATTTGCAAAATTTAGACTCTGGCCTGATTTTAAAATGAAACAGGGTTCTCCAGTTAAACCAGATTCTCAGGAAAGTTTGTATCTGCTTTTGTTTTTACCTGGTTAACAGTACGAGTGAAAATACATATGTAGTGCAAAGGTTTATAAGAAATAAACCACCATGCTTGTGGAGGTAGACAGGTAATTTTTCAGAGCTTTAACATGATCTAATTAGGGATGACACTTTGATCCCATTCTATTACTTTTGCTAATGAACAGTGTGCTGCTTTTAGATCAACACGAGTGTCCAAAAGTACTAGTAAAACTGATTCCCACATTTCTTAGTTATAAGTATAATTTGACTGGCAATGACAAGAGTAATTTATTTAAAATAACAAGACCATTTATTCACTATATTTTTGGTAGGTTAAGTTTATCCTGTCGTAGACAGCGGTATCTATTGTCTCTATTTTTTCATAGTGAAAAATATTTATATAGAATTATCAAAGAACTGTCCCACCGGGAAAGATGTAATTCATCAGCTCAGCAGGACTTTCAGGATAAAAAAAACAAAGCAAAACAAAAAACAAACACGCACACACACACACAAACACCTCCCGTGTAACATTACAGTGTTTACTCTGTGTTTAAGCACTTGGAATTCTTCCTTTTCTTCCCCAGAAAGTCCAAGAAACTGCACAAAGGAAGTAAGGCAAGCAAAGCTGGAGAGGGCATGGTGGAATCACAGGCATGCGTGAGATAACACAAGCCAACAGAAAAGGAAGAGGAATTCCAGAAATGATTCTGTGACGTGAGAAGCAATATAGAGGAGCAGAAATGTCACCAAAGGAAGGAGCTGAAAGTCAGTGGGTAAAGCAGGAACAATACCTGCCCCTAACTCCTATATCCCTCCAGGAAAGTCTTACAACATTCTGCGAAGCCAAACAGAAAACAAAAAAATTAACTTCTATAGGTGTTTCTTAAAGACGCACAAGAAAAACTCCCAAGGTGCTAACTATAGAACTAAACACAACACAAGCAGGAGGGCTCAACAGTTTTTACTCAGTATGAAAGTATTCAACTTTCAGTGCAGTACATGGTAGGTGCTGATATACATAGAGTATGTGCTCTAGAGTGAACTAAAGTCCAGTAACATTTAGGAACTGCGTTTTGCTTGTCAAATAAAACTCTTCTTCAGCATGTGGAATAGCCTAATGCATGTGGAAATTCTCAGATGCAGCATTTCTCTGGTACTGTATGAAACTTTTCTCAGCTCACAACCCTATTCCAAGCTCCTTTTTAAGTAACCTGCCAGACCTCTGAAGGGAAAACTTTGGGAAACTCTATATTGTAAAGAAACAACTACACTATATATGCAAAATGTGTGCCCCCTTCATCCAGAAAACACAGTTGAAAGGCTTTGCTGGGGATAGATAGACTGGAACAAGTGTACACTTGGGGTTCTGTGAGTTGCTCAAGTTTGGCAAACATCAGCAAAGTTCTAGAGCGCTTTTGAAATTTCAGATCTACCCATCTTTATATTCAAGATCATTAATTCTGGGTGAGAACAAAATTTCCAGCCAAAGAATAGTCACAACGTGCCTCACCCAGAAACTAATTCTTCAGACACATACCTGCCTGCTGAAGTCACCCTTTCGCAAAGATAGAACACACCATATATGTACATACTTAAATGTATACGTAAGAAGATTCATGCCCAAAAGGGAGGCTTTATGGAACCTTTTGCAAAATACCAGTTTAAACACTGTGAGGCTTTAGAGGAGTCAGGGAACTGAAAACTCTTCTTGAGTATTTCATAAATATAATTTATTTAACTTGAACCTTCATTTGAAAAGCTTCCCTTTTCCCCTTGAGAAATTTTTACCAACAACAGTAAGTTAAAGCTCTTGCATATTTTTGGCAGAGAAAAGTAGATTAACTTTTGGTATTTTTAGTGACCACCACGAGCACATCTGAACCCAGCAGCAGCTAACATGTGAGAGGGCCTGATCTGCCCAATTATTACAAGATTGCATTTCCTCATGCCATCTCTAATCACAGTAAAAGGTTTAAATTAGCAGCAATCTCAAGAATGTGAATCAAGTCTGGGCAGAACTTTGGTGTCTGACTCAGTATAAGACTGTTTAGTTCTTGTTTCAAGTAGTCTGCACAACAAATACCATGCCTGCAAATATGCAACAAACACTCCCAGAAGAATATTTTGTTTGTTTCTTCCATGGATTCAGATAATAGGAACTATGAACAGATCTTATAAAATTTTGTGGGCATTTATGTGTTGCTATTAAGATGGAATAAATGTTTTCTATTTCTGGGGGCAATGCAGATACAAAATTGGAAAGTCACACAGCTAGATATGTTTGGCCTTTAAATAAAGGTTTAGCTCTAAACTCCTAATCTTATTGAGATACTTAAAAATAGGTAAGAATCAAAAAATTGTACTGACAGTGGAACCATGGTTAAGTCAAGAGCTTTAGGGATAAGAGTGTATGTATCTGTATATGCCTAAAAGTAAATAGGGATAATGGATTCAAGGTTTTGTTTCATATGATATCTAAGAATCAGATTTCTTGGAGTAGACTCCCACAAATGAATTCATCTTTCCACAAACTATGTCATCAGGCTCATTTTTCAAAACCAAAGTGCACAACACCTGGTCAAACTTCTGAGGCAACTACGTTCCATGTCAATAAAATGTCTGCCTTCCCAAGAGAGACTCCGAGAAAGTGGCCAATATGTAGCAACTGAGAAGTCATTTAAAGGACATCAGAAAATGACTGAGCCACGACTAATTCATTTGGCACAGCCCGCCAGGCACCATGAGCTAACTGGAGAAAGTATTGGTCCTTGGTGTCGTATTTACATGCAAAAGAACTGGATTAATGAGGAAACATCTGGTTATTTCAGGTGGTATCAGAATGACCAATTTGGATGCTTCATTGAAATGTGCAACTTAGCGAGAAAACAGATTGGAAAAAAAACAGCACTAAATGGGGCTAAAAAAAAAAAATCTACAGACATTTTTAGACATAGAAAGGGCATTCATATCGCCACCTCCCTTTTTTTAGGAGGTTCCATGGTTTAAATGGAAATTATTGCATGGTGGACAAATCTCCAAATGCAGTTTTATGTACTGCTTATTGGAAACCACCATACAAACTATCTGTTTTACCCTAACCCAGGTCTCTTACAGAGTTTCAGTGTGGAAACTCAAGAACTCAAGTTAAGAATTAAACCTAGTTTTGAAACCCTAAGCTCCAATGGATCATTACTACGTGATGAAATGCCTGGTTTCCTGCAATTTCACACTTGATATTCAAATCCCAAGCATCCATGCTTCTCTGGCTCCTTCATAAATTCTTAACCTCTTCCTTTCTCCAAGAAGATTAATTTAAGTTATAATTCTCAGCTTCCAGAATCTTGTTTTCTCTGAGAGCCACTACATGTAAGCAAGTTTCCATGTGGGAGGGATGTTAGAAATTTCTTAGAACTTAAAGTCAACTTCTAGAAAGGAAAGGAATTGTGGTGGGCCTCAATGAGCATTAAGTCATGAGTTAGGGAGCCTGGGCTACCCAGGTGACCTTCAACAACTCTTTGGATCTTGTTGCTCCTGGAAAAATCCAGCTTTAGAACCTCCAGGCTCACCCTCCTATAAACAGGTATTACAGCACTAGACAGGAGGAAGTTTTTCTATGTCCTCTGTTTGTCCTGTGGGTATTCAAAGAAGGTTGTCAGGGAAGAAGGATGTCTTTACCCTGTTCAAATCTCAGTCTACAGGCATCTCCTCTCACCTAAACACCTGACACTTAATCTGGGCTCCTCATTTGATTTCTTCTGTTCGTTTGGGAAAGCCTGAATATTTTAAATGTTATTGTCACTTGTGTTTTCACCATGTCTGTCTTATCACATGGTGAAACTGTGAGTACCTAAGGGCAGAAGCTGCTCTCGCCCAGTTCTGTACCCCTCCCATAGCATCTAGCAGATTGTATGCACACAGAAAGCACTAAACCATGTTTACTGACTTTATAATCATTTTTATGTCTTGTCTAGATGTGTTCATTTATATGCTAAATCACCTAAAAAAGGGGGGAGGGGGAGAGAGAGAGCAGTGATCTCTTTTTAAGCTGCTTTTCTGGATTAATTATATACTAATCTCCAATACTGCTGAACCATTTCCATCCCTATTAAGAAATATTTCATTAGAGAGCTTGTCACCAAGACCATTCTTCATACTTGATGTATAATAAGGTAAATATAACAACTTAGATAGACTTCTGTTTATAGAGAAGTTTGTTCTCATATTAAGGCCATTGGGTAATTAAGATATTTTTCCTCCCTTTTTCTCTAAGAAATAAAGGATACTACCTTAACTGTTAATAATGCTAAAAACTTAAATAGGAAGTACTAACTTTAGCACTCAGGGCTTGAAAGAAACTTGGATCATGATGAGATTCAAAAGAGTGTTCATGAGGCAATAGCATAGTTATTGTGGGGAATTTTAACAGCTGAATTGAATATATTAAAAGTAATAATAAGCCTTAAATAAAATGTGCATTAACTTGCCTTGGTTAAAAGCTGGAATGAATGATTATTACTCCCTAAATCACATGTGCTGAAATTACACTGCAATCAAATCTCTTAGGAAAAGATACGGTGATCCTTAAATGACTATGTTTCTATTATTAGTAGGCATTTGGCTTCATGCTACAAATTACTTCTATGCTTGGCAAATGTGGCCAATTTTGAAGCACAAGATATTAGAATTACTTTGGTCTTACATATTACTTCACAATTGAAACTATTACCCATTGTTTTGCTGAAACTCATTGGGTGAAATTTGAAAATCAATGAGAGCATTTCTGCAACTATTAAGAATGTTCATTTTATAATGAAAAATATTTTTTAGGAAAATGAAGAAGTTATGGGCCTTAAAAATTCCCTCTCGTAGATGATTCCTACAGCATTTTTACAAAAGTTTTGTTTACTTTTGTTGGGGGGCTGGAGTACTGTAGCCCTAAGAATCAACTAGCAAAATGCCTTTTGTAGTTGCTTTAACTGGTATGTGCAATGGGAAGAGGGGGTAGCTGTTTCCTGTCTGAAGAGGATCCAGAGGATCTATAAACTCTAGGATGTCTGACAAAGGAAAAACATTGCAACCAAGTGGAAAAGGGCACTGGGGTTCAAGGACCTGACAAAATTGAGTACATTATGAGTTGTCAGTGAAATACATGCTAAACTGGAAGAGCTGCTTTTTCTCCATTACCCCACCTGAACTGTATGCTTCTTAGGGGCAGGACCATGCTTAATCAACACTGTATCTGTAAGGTCTAACAGAGGGCCTATTTATAGTGGATGTGGAAAAAAAGGAAGAGATGGATGGAGAAAGGGAGAAAGGAAGGAAATATTAAGTTACTGTGCCTCAAAAAGCAGGAAATTAATTATTATTATTTCTTTTTTTTGGTGCAAAGCGGCTTCACATATCCTACTTTCACTTGATAGTCTTCCCCACATCCAAATTGTCAGAGTTTCGCCTATGCATGATCATGACTGCTGGAGGCAAAAGTAGACCCCTTATGAGAAGCTGTCCAACTAAAGAGGCCAGATAAGAGAGGAACTACTTCTGTCTTCTAAATGGTTGCCCTTCTGCTAGAAGGGTAAACAGGGCAGGAAGTATCATTCAAAGGACAATGTTCACTCCATCTCTCTCCCTATGTAAAAGCAGTCAGGCACACCCAATTTTTCCTACATAAGTCTCTTTCACAAAGTTCTAGCAGGGAAATAAAAAGTGCAATGTATCTGATATTTAGAACTTTATAGACTTGGCTTGGATCTTTTCTCCAGAGTTAAATTGATGGCCTTTGGAAAAAATAGATGTATCAAGAGGCATAAGGCATATGCAATTATTTTTACAATCTGAACTAAATAAATATTTTAGTGGGCAAAGAAAATGTCAAACATTTACCAAAATATAATCCTGTCCAGAAATTTGCCATGAAAAGCTTGGAATTAAATGGAAAAATGTTAAAGATCCTTGAAATAATTAGTTGCTGATGCAATGGTTCCTGCTATATATAAACAACAAATCACCTTTGATGGAAACAGGCTATTCTTAGAATTTAAGTAAGCAGTGCTTGGTGACTGTGTTGAACTGACTAACATTTCTCCTTATGAACAACATAATGGAATTCTAAATAATTCCCTTATGCCTCTTTTTTCCATTTGTTTAAATCTAAATTCTAACTAAGATTTCATTACTGGATAATTTTGCAGTACAAAATTTTCTTAATCACATTTTCAAACCTTTATATTTTAGTTAAACATACATAGGTTTTGGTCTCATTAAATAAAAAGACAAGTGATTATTTCACTACGAACTTCATTTCAGATGATTATCTCTAATTCGGTGAAAGGCAATGTTTATAAAGTTGCCATTCTTTGTGCACAGGTAATTCAGTGTGAATAAATGTCAGGTAACCTCATCTCCTTGGAAACTATGCATATCATTACTCATTTATTCATTCATCAGATTGTATTGGATAACTACTGTGTGCAAGGCATTGTGCTATGTGTGCAGAGTCTGTAGAGTTTTGATTAAATGCATGAAGATACCTGAAGTGGTATTTATCTGCACATTCGACGGACAGCCTCCAACTATAAACTGCCCACATTTTGTTTTATTTTCTAACCTTTATCAAACAATGTGCCTTTTCTCCCCTACAAGAATCAATTTAGCCCTTTAGGCATCGAATTCAAAATATCCATTGGTGGTCCTGTGACTCTTGAAGCTTGAGATAGGAAACCTATAGCCCAGCATTCCTATAATCTCACCCGTTCCCCCTCCCTGTCCAAATGGGTTTCATTCCTAAATCCACCAGGAAGCCTGGCTCTGCCCAGAACCTGGCTTGCTTTGTAGGCTGTAAAAACCCCAGCACGGGATGCCAGATCCCCTAAGACTAAGAGCTGAAGCCAGCCAACATCCTGGGAAACAAAAAGACCTGCCTGTCCAGCGTAATAAAGCCAAGAAGTGTACAGTGGGAGAGACCCTGCACATCATCTAGCTCAGTGTCCTCTTTTTACAGATGATGAAAATGAGACCCAGGGAGGTAGGGGATTTGCACACAGAAATCCATGGTAACCAGGAGCTAAGATTTAAACACAGCTTTGTATCAACGACTGGATCAGACCCACTGCTCCACCCCGTGCCAAAATAATTTTTATCGTGCATTAGGTCCAAACAGGGCTACGGGTCGGGGCAAGGAGTACTGGTGCTTATTATTGGTACCACACCAGCTGTGCCATCCAGTAGGCATAACAAATACATACCATGATATGTCTGGGAATCAGAGCCCTGTAAGTACCAGGCTGTATAATAATTCTGATGATGGGAACTACTGAAATAAGGAACCACTTGAATTCTGTCTACCAACACCTTCTCCATAGTTTCGAGTCTGTGTACAATCCCTAACAGAAAACACGGCGGCAAAGTCCTGATTCTGCTGCCCTTGGAACGGCTGGAGAAAGAGCCTGACTCCAGGGGGAAACAAAATCAGCCCTTCTCACTGCAGCAGTCGGAGCATCTGGCACCGACCGTGAGAGGCGCTCGCTCGTGCGAGACTTCTCGCTTGCCTTTGTGCTGGGACTGCCTCTGGCGACCCTGTCAGTCTGGTTCCTTTCTTGCTCTCTGATCTCCCGCGTCCCCTCGGGGGCTCCAGCGGTTCAAGCTTAGGGTTGTGGGAAGCTCACAGGAACACCTCCACAAGGCCACTCCCCGCTGGGCGCGGCTCCACCTCAGGGCCTCCCCGCCTAACAGCAAACCTGCTTGTTGGCACTTGCGCGTTCCTCCTCGCTAGTTTCACCCCGGATTTGGCTCGGTCCACCAGCAACCCAGCTCCCTGCTAAATTCCCAGCCCTAAGCGCAGGGGCCTTTACCCAGCCTTCCCAGTGGGTCCTGCTTTTGCACAGCCGACACCCTTCTTGGAAACAAACTCGCTGGACACCGCTGGTTAGGGCGGCGGGTGCCTATGTCCCAGTCCAAGACCTCACATGGTGCTCCCCTGCCGCTCCCCGGCCTTTGACCTGCCCCAAACCCCTAACTCAGCCAGGGGGCCGGATGCCTTCCCACCGGGAGGGTACCTAGCCCTCCCTACCACCGCGCGGCAGGTAGGTGGGTGGGCGCATGGGAAAGCAATAACCCGGCCTTGAACCTCAGACCAATGAATATAACCCACCGCGGCGCCAATAATTCAAGTAGACTGGAAGGTCAAAGGCGAATAGTGTTGCCTGCGGCCTTGGAGGCAAGCAGAGTGGGGGATGCAATAGAGGTCAGGAGGGACTGGTGTGGTGAAGGGGGAACGGCGTGATCACTGGGATGGAGTAAGGAAAAAGGGGAGGCTCGGTACAGGTGGCAACCGAGGCGCCGCGGGCGGCCGGCGGCGCTAAGAGGACGCCCAGCGGCAGCCCGGCCCCTGCGCCACCAGCGCATTCCTGGCTGTAGGCGTCACGGGCGCCGCGGCTGCCTGCGCTCAGTTTCTCTCCCCCAAGAGCGGCAATTGCAAGTAACCGCGTCGCCTCTGGGATTTTCTCCCGCCTCCCATCACCCCCGCGGCGCTCCCCACCTCCCTGCCAACCAGCAGGTTGGATCTAGGAGGGGCGCCTGCCTTGAGCCGGGTGGTTCCGCCCAGGCGCACGCAGCGCCGCTGCAACACCCTTCAGAATCGGGCCACCTCGGCCGACCCAAGGCGACTTGACCACGGCTCCGCGGGCAGATTGCTCCCGGCCACCTAGCCACTAGTGGCTCCAACCGCGGGGTCACCCTGCGGGCACACAGCGCCCTCCTCTCCCCACTGCCATCTCCTCGTCCACGCTGTCGTCTGCCGCCCCCGCCCAGAAGGGATACAATTTTCGCCCACCAGGGACCGTGGGAATCCTTTGGGAGGGCCAAAGTTAATGGAGGGGCGCAGACGGCTTGTAGCGCGCGGTTTCCCGAGACCCGCCGCGCATCCCCCAGCGGCTGGAAACCCGCCCCAAGCGCCACGCGGTCCTCCCACTCTTACCCGAAGTGTCCCACAGGCTCAACTCTATTCTTTGTGTGTCGATTTCAAAACTGGCCGTGTAATTCTCAAACACTGTAGGAACATAATTCTGGATAGACAAAATGGGCGAAAGAGGGCAAAGAGGTTATGTTTAAATGCACGACACCCATTGAACACCCTTCGCCTCCCGGCTCCCCAATTAAGAAAGAAAACCCTCATACATCAGACCACACACTAAGCACATAGACCCTTTCCGAAACCCCTGTCCTACTCCCCACCCACCCGACCCGGCTCTCACAGACGTGCTGACCCGAATTTCCCAACCCCAGGTTATGCACACAGGAACGAACAAGTTTCAGGAGCTAACCAGCCCATGTGCTGGAAACCCTAAACGTTTCCAGCGCACTTTCCCTTTCCCCGCAGTCTAACCAGCGGAAAGTAGTAAGGGCGAGAAAGACTTTTTTTTTTTTTTTTTTTTTAAACAAAAACGGGTGAAAGCGGGGAAGCCCACCTCAGGACTGGGATCCCACTGGCCGACCTCCTCCTGGAAGCCGCGGCCGGCCACACTCACCTCGGGGAAGCAGTCCTTGGCGAAGACATGGAGCAGCGCAGTTTTTCCACACTGACTGTCTCCCACCACAACTATCTTGCATTTCACGTTCTGATTAGGATCCATGATAGATTTGCTGGATAATTTCTGGCTGGCTCTTCTCTCCTTCATTGATGTTGCCTTATTTTCTCTTGGAACAGGAATTTTCTCTTAAGAAGAAAATATATTTCTCTCTTTATAAAAAGCAGATATAAAAATAAATCGCAAGGCTGATGGGCAACCCCTAAAACGCGGCGCAGACGAGGAGGAGAGCGAGAGGAGGAGGTTGGTTACTCCTCTCCAACAAGTTTTAAGCCTGACTCCTCACCGCGCCTCCCAAGTCCAATTCCGAGCCGACTGCTTTGTTTCACGCTCTCTGCGCGGCTTTATACGCCCGGCCTTCCAATCCTCTTCTTTCTCAATGAGAGGAGGAAACTGATCTGCCTCCTCCCCTTTTATGGAGCCTGGGAGTGAGCGCTGTTGCCTTGCTTGCCGAAAATGTAAGCAGTGCGCCCTCTAGGGTGCCGGTTTGGGATCTATTTTAGACCAAGGCTCTGGGACGACATGAAGACCCCAAAGATGCTTTGCTGACAAGTCCACAGGGCAAGGTGGGAAACTGGCATCTGTGGATATTGATTTGAACTACAATCCCATTAAATATAGTTTAATACAGGGGCTTATCTGTAGAAGCCTCATGACCTTTTATGAAAACAAACATTTCCCACCCAAGTTAAAGCACAGTATAAAACATAGGAAGCAAATCTTGGGTGGAGAATGGTTGAGTGGTTCTATGTTTTTTTTTTTTTTTTTTAAATGGTTTGTGTCAGGTACATAGGCCATGGACCAACAGATTAGCCTTTTTATTCCAGATGCAAGAACTGACTTGGCTGGGTCACAGCAGTACACTGGCTTCTGAAACCTGTCAGGCAGAAAGGTTTTGAGGAGTGGGTACAGGAGGTGGGAGGGGAGAAGAAAGAGAAGTGGAAGATGCCCATCACTGAGTGACAAAGGCCATTGGAAACTCAACCCTAGGGACCCAAACACTTGTCAGCTTAGTTACACCTCCCCACACTTGCAGTGAGGAAACTGGGGGTTGGCGGGGGGGGCAGATGTTGATATTATCTGTTAATTCTTTATAGCCTCCATCTTCCTGGAATCAAAGCACCCTAGGCTTGACTCAGAAGGCACAAACATCTTCAGCTGAAAAATGCAGGTACAACCCTCCACCCTCTCCTCTCCCCTCCTCCACATCCATCTCTCTAGCCCTCCTACTCTTCCCCGCAAGCAAGAGTCTTAGAAAGGACCAGAATAGTCCACACATTTGTTCTTTTTCTATGAGAAGTCTTTTTCTCATCTTCATCTCCTGCACCCCAAATGCTCAGGAGGTTTCAATTGTTACAATATAGTGGGACATTGGCCAAAACCAGCTTATATGGTCCCCTATGGAGACTCCTAGGCTTATAAATGAAAAGAAGATGAGGTGAAAACAAACAAAGCAGAAAGTTCAACATGGGAAGTGAAAAGGCACAATGAAGACTGGTCAAAAGCACTGATGTAAGTAGTGGACTGGTAGGGCCCCTGAAGCCTAGGGGATCCAGGAATGATGTACTATTTGGGGCTGAGAAAATTGAAGCCCCCTCAGAGAGCACTGACTCAGACTCGATCGGTGGGTCTGTGTTTACACAAGTGGAGGACTGACCCACAGACAAGCGGGTTGCTGGCCCTGCTAGGGTTCCTAGAGCAGCCTTTGCCAATGTTTGTTCTTCCGAGCTGTAATTCCCTGCTGACACAAAGGGTGCCATGGCCCAATTAGTGAGGGTGACACTGTACCTGCATCACCATTGAAGATTAACCAAACACACTGATGTTACAAACATTTAGAAAACCTAGAGAAAAGCAGAGTAACATAGTTTAACCTAGCATTTCCCAAAACTACTTAAACACAGGAAACATTTATTGAATTATTTACATGTTTCTTTGTTTACTTGTTTAAAAAGCAATGGGCATAGTAGTTGGGGCAGATCACAAAAAGGTGTATTTGGGTCTTCAACTTCACATTTTCTGTATGGCCTTGGGTGGATTATTTAGCCTCTCTGAGCCTCAATTTCATCATCTGTAAAATAGGAGTCATAATGGTAATTAGGAGGAAATGCAAGTGAAGTTTGTAGAATGGTTTCTGACACAATAAAGAGTCCTTGACCTACGTTGTAGTTTGCATGTAAAATCTTATTTGCACTTTTCAGAACTGTTGAATGTGTCTTGAGAAATTTTGGCTTCATTAGTGGACTCACTAATTGGAGCTGGGCCCATCCCATCTTTTGTCTTATTTTTAACTTCCAGAGATATGATTTGATCCTCCATATTTCTGAACTGATGTAGCTTAAATGGTTAAATCACTTTAACAGAAATAATTAAGAATGTTTACGAATTGGCTGATCAATGAATAGGGTAACCATATAATTTATCATCTAAGCCGGGATACTTTTGAGAGCAGAAGAGGCACTACCAATGATTGTGGCTGGACAACAGGGGTAAACAGGGTCTACCCCAAGCAAAACAAGATGCATAATCACTTCACCATAGAATCATCTGGAATCATAGTGGATGACTATTTTTGGAAATCAGGTGACCTGAATTTCCAGGAATCTGCCAGTTGCTGAGCAAAATGTAATGGATGTATAATAAAGTAGAAAAACCAGCTGCCTGAAGTCACCAGGATTTGAATCCCTCTAGGGTAAAAATTCTTCCTTTTTCTTTTTAAAATCTCTAGTGTTCAGTGTGAAGTGGATACTTAATATATTTTAAAATTCATGTAACATTTAGTTTAACAATGATTTATTCAGCGTCTGCTGTAAACCAGGCACTGTTCTAGGAACTGCAGATATAGCAGTAAACAAGACAGACCTGTTTGCTACTCTCAAAAAGCATACATTCCAGGCAGGAGATAGACACTAAATAAAGAAGTAAGACCATCCCATGTTTTCTTCATAGAAAACAGGGCATGGCATGATTAAAGCACAGTAGGGTAGGGATCAGAGCTGTGGTCCAGAAGAAGGACGCTCACAGGCAGTGGAAAGGTTATAGGCTGGAGAGAAAGGGATTGGTAGGTTTGAGGAACAGAAGAAAGGCCAGAATGACTGGGGCCCACTGAAGGAGGGAGAGCGTAGGTTGGGAAGCAAAAGCAAACAGGCGGGGCTGAATAATTGGCTGTAGAATTTGGATTTCATTCTCAGGGTAATGTGAAGTCAGTCATGGCAGGACTTGGAACAAGATAGCAGCATGATTACATGAATGAATGAATGAACGAATGACTTCAGTTCTTGGTCTGCACTGTCACTCACTAGCTGTGAAACCTTGATGAAACTGCTCATCTTCAATGAGAATATGGGATCCAAGTATACCTAAATTCCTGGAAAAGACTAAAATTGTAGACTGCAATAAAAGGTTTACCTTTAAGAAACACATTCATTTAGAAAATGTGACGCCTTACCTGAGAGGATAGTATATTACCTAGTGTCCTTCCTTTTGTGATTCTTGTTTGTCTTCTTTTGTCTTCCAGTTACTCTCTCCTTTTTCTGATTTATCCTTTAGACCAAGAGAACAGAAAACCAATAGTAAATAGTTCTCTGTTATTTAGTTAATAGAACACATTCAGTTGCCCTAAAAGGTTTGAGTTTAAAAATTATTTTCTTCGTGGCTAACCCTTTACTTACCAGAGGAAATCTCCCCTCCCATAGAAACTACATCCCCTTTGACACAAAAAGGGTTGATTCCAGGCCTGGAGAGAGAACTAACTGAGAGAGAGTCCCCATCTAGGGATAGCACGAGACTGATAAACAATTGTTTCTGAGATTTGAGTGACTACAAGTCAGGGACTTGGGTTTTAGTCCAGGCTAAACCAATGAACTATCTGTCCTTGGGCAAACACTGACTAAATTCTTTTCCGCAGTTTCATCCTTACAGAGGATGATAACATCTGCCTCCTTTAAGTTGCACAATAGTACCGCTCAGAAAATCAAGTGCCCTGCACTTTCCAAAATTCTTCTTTAGAAACATACTACAGGCACCTCCCTTTTCATGTTCAATGTATTTATGGAGATCTCAGCCCACAGTGGAATATTGTAAGGCGTCATCCTAATTGTTTATTCATGGTCACCTGCCTCTCTTCAGACTCCAGCAGAAGTGTTTGAAGGAGCAAGTGCACAATGAGAAGGAAGCACTGGTCTCTTATGGTCAGCATCAGTGGAGCAGAGAGATGGCTGACATCAAACAAGAAAACGTGCAGGATGCCTTCATAGACGTTATGTCACAAAATATGGATATGAGTCATGGGCATTCTCTTTGAGAATTTAATAAGATGATGGGTATTAAATAGTTTCAAATATAGGCATGTCAATACAAAATTAAAGACAAGAACGTAAACTTGTGAACTGTTCTGTACTGAAAGGTGGCAATTTCACAATTGTCTCTTTTTGGGGTGGTCAGAAGAGGGTGATCACTGTTAGTCTTATATAGCATCAACAAAATAGAAGGCATTTTTTTTGAAGTGAGAAATTGAGGAAAGATGATTCATAAAATTTAATGGATTGAACTGGGTATTTAGGAAGAATTTGTTTTCTTGGAAAAGAATCTTTTCCTTTTTTTTCTCTTAAAATTATGCCTATTTGCCCTCTCAAGGACATTGCACTAAGTTCTCTAGGCTGTGTGGTAAGAGCACTCCAGTCTAGGTTGAAACATTCAGCCTTGTTTTTTCTAATGAATGCTGACTGTGAATATGATTTACTGCTGCCGTGTTGACTTAGTCCTCACTGTTTAGCCAACAGGAAATGACACAACCATGTGAGTACTGAATAAGAAGTCATTTTGAAATTGATCATCCCTTTCTCTGTTTATGGTTAATTTGACAAATAGTCCATTGCATTCTTTAGAAACCCAGACCACATGATTTTGATTCTGTATATTATAGGGCACAAATAACCCTTTCCACCTGCCCCTCTCAAATTTCAGATCTTTGATGCCTGATGCCATTTGTTTATACTTCAATATTTCCTAGGTAAACAAAACAAACAAACAAAAATACAAAACTATCAGACCCATTGATTACTTTATCTACTAAACACCCAATTATACTTTATGTCAATTTGTCAATGAGATATGAAAAATATTTAAGGAATTGCCCTAAGAAAACATTTTAAAGGATGAGTTCTTTATACATTATTCTCTTGAAGCGTGTAGTATGTTCCAAAGATACACCTTTTCCAGTATTTTAGGAGTAGTCAAAGGGAAACAGAGATTATTACTGAGCACCAATTAGGCCTTCTTTTGGAGACTGCCAGAGCTTCATTGCCAAGTTGATGAGATGTACTGAGTGGAGTTATTTATGGCTATGTGTACAGTCAAGTGGCATTTAATATTTTAATCTAAGACTTAAAAGAGCGATTTAAAGATGTCCTATCAAGTCTCTACAAAGATCTTATGTGGAAATTTTTGCCCCCTCTGTTGAAATAGCAACAACAATAACAAAAAAAAATATGAAAACTTAGTTGAGGTCTGTGTTAGTTTAATTTAAAAAAGCAGTAATTCTTAGGTCAAGCTTATTTAAAAAAACACTCAGTAGCCACTATTTTATTGTTATTGAACTCAAAGTGAGGAAACAGAAAACAATGGCTAGGATACCTTGAAGAGAGTCATTAGCTCAGGCAAAGGCAAAGGCAGAGAGTAGATTTTAAAGCATTTAACTTAACGTGTTCTGTAGAAGAGTAGTTGTCAAATAGGTTTGGGCCATCGGCTACTACTTTGGCTGGCAAAACTAACCAACCAACAAAGAAAAAATATAGATGATCTATAGGATACTGCACCCAGGATGAGAGGGGAGACTGCAAAAATTTTGATGGCAAACTTATAAAGAGATGTCTAAGCTTTGTAATCTGTCATATTTATTTAAAAGTCAAGTGCCATAGATGGGGTTATATTAGAACTTAAATCCTGAGTAACCTGTGAACAAAGGCTATAATGGCTCACTAGTGTTTCCTGGCACTGAATTTGAAAACCTCTACTCTAGACAAGTTTATTATTATTGTATTTATTTATTTGTTTATTTATTTATTTATTTATTTATTTATTTATTTATTTAGATACAGAGTCTCTGTCACCCAGGCTGGAGTGCAGTGGCGTGATCTTGGCTCACTGCAAGCTCCGCCTCCCGGGTTCATGCCATTCTCCTGCCTCAACCTCCAGAGTAGCTGGACTACAGGCGCCCACCACCACGCCCAGCTAATTTTTTGTATTTTTTAGTAGAGATGGGGTTTCACTGTGTTAGCTAGGATGGTCTGGATCTCCGGACCTCGTGATCTGCCTGCCTCAGCCTCCCTAAGTGCTGGGATTACAGGCGTGAGCCACCGCGTCCGACCAGTTTATTATACTTTTGGTGGGCAGAGGGTAGTGTTTCCTTTTGACACAACTGATTTGACTTCAGCAGAGCGGATTCAGTAATTCAGATCATAGTTTCAACTAAATTGGTCGCAGCCAACTACACTTACCAATCAGTTCATGGCTTACCTGATAAAGACAGTAGAAATATGACAGTATTGATTCTTTCTTTTTGTCACAGAAATGGGACCAAAATTATTTTATTCTTTTAATTATTAAAATACTTTGTTTTCATTTTAAATGATCTAGTCAAATTTTCTTTATATTCAGGCTATATAATAAAACCCCAAATCTTATTCTTTCCTTTGAAGGACACCAGTTTGGGGGAAGAGGGCATCATGGAAAATATACCCAAATGCTCAAAATAGCACTCAAGAATATCTAAGGTAACGTAGATCCAGATAAGGTCTTGAAACCAGTTATTTTTGAAAAAGTACGTCAGGAAGAAGAAAAGTACTCTTTCATCAGTGACCGACAACAATCTTGCGTTCTATAAACATCTTCTAGTCCTGGGGGTCTGCTGGGCGCTTTTCCATCACAAGCTCTTAGTAATGTTCTCTGAAGGCTGTGTTGACTTAGTCCTCACTGCTTTTTACAGTGCTAGCTGAGGTATTACTTATTGATAACTGTTGGATATGATTATGAACTGTTAACACCTTATCACTGGCCACATAAGCAGAGGTCAAATGATTCATCGCAATCTGATTCTGGCTCTTGTCTAAGACATTTCTGTAGGTCACATCATTGTTACCAAACCATAGCAGATTAGCCATAGATTAAAGGAGTATGAAAGCATTTTGATGCCATTTCTGGTGACTAGGAAGGTATATAAGTTATATGAGAAAAAAGAAAACAACTACTGTCCTGTGCTTTAAAAGCAAAGAGGAGGTCCTAATACATCAATAATATAATTTTTCTTAATTCTAACAGAGCAAAAAGCTATCGTCAGCACATCGTATGAAGCCATTGATCTTAATAAATATTTACTGAGGATTTATGCCAGTACATTTTGTTCGGGCTTATATAGCCTTCATGTTGCCTCTGCAAATGCCCCATAGTGCTTCCACACTGTCACAGCTACACTATGGAATCAATCAAATGACTGCTCTCTCGAGTACCCCATGTCATCAAGTCCCACATATAGAAGTCTTAGTAATAGATGAAGTCACTAATGGCTCTTAACACATTGGCACCAGGGCACATACGCTGGTTCATGTAGAATTAAGACAGACATATGAAACTGGATTTTGTGGTACATCAGAAATCTTGGCATGGTGGGGAAAGGAAAAAACCAAGAAATGTGAATGCATTTATTTTTTCATTAAAAAATAAGAATTAAAAAGAATAGCAAATATTAGCCTTCCAAAAGAGAGGTTTATTTATTATAAAGTACAATGGAAGTCATTCAACTTTGATGTATTTTCCAAAAAAACTAACTAGCTGTTGCTCAATTAATATTTCTTGGGAACTTTCCAAGAATGGCACTTTCCAGAAAAGTCTGAAATACATGAATTTGTGGCTTAATTTTCCCCCCAGACTTTTCAGTTTGCATTTTCAATAGTCTTGTTGAATGCTTCCTGGCCTATATTTCTTGTTCCTCCTTCTACTCCCCGGCTATTCCCTGCTAAGCCTCTCTCTGTTTATGTGCCTTCCTCACAACACCTGCTTGCAGAAAATTAACATGGAGGGCCTGGAAAACCCTTCCATGTTAATTAACATGGAAGGTGAGGTCAAAAAGAATTGCAAAAAAGAGAATCAGAAGACTTTACAGTTTTCTGGAGCTCACCTACCTAAAGTTGCCTATGGACTATAACACACCTTGAGTCCTCCACAACTGACCGATGTGGATAGAATTTTTCACAGGGCTCTCAAACATTCCCCGGTGAATAAATAAACTCTGGAAACTGCAATTCTAACCATAAAAGTCTCTTTCTGTAACAGTCCAGAATGGCTGGGGCATAGGCTAGGGCATGGGTGCAAGAATAACAGAAATCCTTTGGACAGCAAATTATTTGGGTAATTCCAGGTCCCCGATGTTCACTGTTCCTATATACACAACAGCCCTGAAGGCCTTCACTACTGTGGAAAAAAAAATTAGTTTGCATTAAAATATAAACAGAGTATTAGACTGCAAATTCAGTCTTCCAAAGGAAATTTGGGATATAAACAAGATCTCTACATTTTCTAAAATTACACAATGACTGCAAAAAATAAAGTTATAATTTGGAGAGTAAAATTTTGCTTGTATCTTGAAAACGTAAATGATCCTTAAATTCCTTCCAGAAAAAGAAAAAGAAAAAGTCAGCCTTATTACAATGAGTACAGTAATTGTAAATGAATGTTTGTGCTCACGTCATGGAATAGATGCATGCCAGTTGTATTCAGTGATGCAGTGCATTCCACTCTCTAATCTTAAAACCTCTGTAGGGAAGGTGCTGTAAGAAACTGAAATGCAATTTCCTTGCAATAAAATTCTTTCTTAGGCATGACGCAGCCCTAAAGGGTTATGGGCTCGGGCAAGCAGTTAGTTAGTCACTGTCTTCTTTCTGGTCTA
Source organism: Mandrillus leucophaeus (assembly GCF_000951045.1). Classification (NCBI taxonomy): domain Eukaryota; kingdom Metazoa; phylum Chordata; class Mammalia; order Primates; family Cercopithecidae; genus Mandrillus; species Mandrillus leucophaeus. The sequence goes on from NW_012103343.1 coordinate 983,433, forward strand.
TAACGGGTTGGAATATATATCAAAGGAAGCCATAAAGTGGTTGGGGAGATTAAAAGAAAACAACAACAATGTTTAGACTGAATGTCTTGATAGTCCATCCATTCCCTTCTGCTTTGAAAATGGTGAGTAATTACAGCTGTAAGAGGCATACAGCTACAGTGACTTCACGTGGTGTTGGGAATAAGGATATTTGGATTTTAGCCTGAGATTTCCACTAACAAGCTGTGTGTTCCTGGGCAAATATTTAACCTCTCTGGGTGTCAAGTTCTCCACCTGTACAGTTAGTGGGCTGACCTGGAAGACTTCTGAGACCTCATATGGCTCTCATATGCCATGGGGTATTACTTAGTTTTTAGCTCAATTGAAATAATTGTATCCTCTATTGCCTGCCTTCCCAAAGCCTGCAGCATGCAGGCTCCCAAATGCAAGATTTGGGGCACCTGCTTCATTTTCCTAGGCCCCAGATTCTCTGTAAGCAGTTCTGTATTTGGGCTTATGAATTCAACTATGTAACATGTTGAGATCATTGATCAAAAGGCATTGGATTTCTGTCTCATCTAAATAATATTTATAAGGCATTGAAAAAATTCATTCAAATCCAATTCAAAAGAGTAGAGTTTCACATGAGCAAGCAAACTGGTTTCTTCATATGCGCACACACAAATATACCTGCATAAATATGACATATCATACATGCCAGATTTGGGGGTTTGAAGAACTTCTTTTTATACTTTATGTCATTGAGGTACAGATCTTGAGTGTACCAACGAATGAATTTTCACAAATGTATATGCTCCTGTTATCAATATCCCAAGCAAGATACAAAGCGCTGCCCAGAAAGTTTTCTCATGCTCCTTTCTAATCAAACTGTCTTCTTCCAGAAACAATTATTATCCCCACAAAGTAGTTTTGCCTATTCTTTTCCTTTTTTTTTTTTTTTTTTTTTCTCGCTCTGTCTCACAGGCTGGAGTGCAGTGGTGTGGTGCGATCTTGGCTCACTGCAAGCTCCACCTCCTGGGTTCACGTCATTCTTCTGTCTGAGCCCCGTGAGTAGCTGGGACTACGGGCGCCTGCCACCACGCCCAGCTATTTTGTTGTTGTTGTTTATTTATTTATTTATTTATTTTGGTATTTTTTAGTAGAGACAGGGTTTAACCGTCTTAGCCAGGATGGTCTCAATCTTCTGAACTCGTGATCCACCTGCCTCGGCCTCCCAAAGAGCTGGGATTACAGGCGTGAGCCACCGCGTCCTGCCCAATTTTGCCTATTCTTGAACCGGGTGTATTGCATAATATAAATATCTTGTGTAGCTGCATTCATGTGATTGCAATGTATTTGTAGTTTGTTCCTTTTTTGCTGAGTAGTATTTCATTGTGTGAACATACCACAATTTGCTTATCTGTGCTTCTGTTGAAAGACATTCGGATTAATTCCAAGTTTTTATGATTATAAATTAAGTAGAGTGACCATTTCTTTTACACAACTTTTTGGACATCTTTTTACCTTTGCATGTAAATACCTAAAATTAGAACTGCTAGGTCAAAGGTTATGTATATGTTTAACTTCAGGAGAAATTGCCAGTTTTCCAACGTGGTTGTACTGCTTTACTTTCCACCGGCAATATGAGTAATCCATAGCTCTACCTTCTCTCTGACATTAAGTAGTTTTAATCTTAGGAATTCTAATGGATATATGATTTTTTTTTGTACTTTTAATTTGCATTTCCCTAATGTATTTAATATATATTTTCATGTGTTTATTGGCTATGATGAATATTTTATCCTGGTATGTGGCTAGACTTTTTTATTTATTAGTGT
>NW_012103343.1:985576-986188 GCF_000951045.1 Mandrillus leucophaeus
CTAATTTTTTGTATTTTTAGTAGAGACGGGGTTTCTCTGTGTTAGCCAGGATGGTCTCCATCTGTCCTGACCTTGTGATCTGCCCACCTCGGTCTCCCAAAGTGCTGGGATTACGGGCATGAGCAACCGCGCCCGGCCGGAAATTATATTGTTCTGCTGAGACGGAGTCTTGCTCCCTCTCCCAGGTTGGAGTGCAATGGCGCGATCTGGGTTCACTGCTACCTTCGCCTCCCAGGTCAAGCGACTCTCCTGCCTCAGCCTCCTGAGTAGCTGGGATTACAGGCCTGTGCTGCCACACCTGGCTAAATTTTGTATTTTTAGTAGAGACAGGGTTTCACTATGTTGGCCAGGCTGGTCTAGAACTCCTGACCTCGTGATTCACCTGCCTCAGCCTCCCAAAGTGCTGGGATTACAGGTGTGAGCCACTACACCCAGGCGGAAATTATATTTTTCAAGGTATCTGTCCTTTTCATCTATATGATCAAAATTGTTTACATAGAGCTGTTCATATTTTTTTATTATCCTTCTAATGTCTGTAGGATCTATGGTGATAGTTCCTCTTTTATTCTTGACTTTGATATTTTGTGATTTCTTTATTTTTGCTAAACCTTG
>NW_012103343.1:990803-993659 GCF_000951045.1 Mandrillus leucophaeus
TTTTTTTGAGACAAAGTCTTGGTCTGTTGCCAGTCTGGAGTACAGTGGCACGATCTTGTCTCACTGCAGCCTTCTGCCTCCCGGGTTCCAGTGATTCTCCTGCCTCAGCCTCCTGGGTAGCTGGGATAACAGGTGCATGTCACCAGGCCAGGCTAATTTTTGTATTTTTAGGAGAGGCAGGGTTTCATCATGTTGGCCAGGCTGGTCTCAAACTCCTGACCTCTGGTGATCCACCCGCCTCGGCCTCCCAAAGTGCTGGGATTACAGGCATGAGCCACCGTGTCCGGCCAATGTTTTGAATTTTGATAAGTCCTGTTTATCCACTTTTCCCTTTATAGTCAGTACTCTTTGCATTTTATCTATAAATTGTTGCCAGATCATAAGTTCACAAAGATAGTCTCCAGTTGTTTATTTTATAGATATAACTTTTACATTATGTCTGTAATACTTCTCTGCTTAATTTTTGTGTATAATGTAATAAGTTAGTCATATCTCTCACTTTTTCTTGATATGGATATCCACTTGATTCACCCTCTTTTGTCGACAAGAATTATCATTTTACCAATAAATTTTATTGACAGTTTGTAAAAAAAAAAATCTTTTGACTATAAATGGATGGGACTGTTTCTGGGCTTTGTATATTGTACCATTAATCTATTATCTAGCCTTCTATGAATACCACATTCTCTTGATTGCTATAGCATTATACTAAGTCTTGAAATTATGTAAGTACTCCAACTTTGTTATTCTTTTGCAAGAGTGTTTTACTGATTCTAGGCCTTTTACATTTCCATTTAAATGTTAGTTTTAAAAAATATTCCTGCTGGGTATGTGATTGGAATTGCATTGAATCTATAGATTAATTTGAGGACAGTTGGGATATTAACAATATTGAGTCTTGTAATCCATATATATGGTATATCCCTCCATTTATTTATTTTTAATTGAAAAAGTATGTTTGTTTGGGCAAAATCAAAGTATTTATCAGTAAAGTCCTCTGAGGTGCTCATATAGAAAGACACTATAGACATATAAAATATCATTAGTTATTATTATCATTAATAGCTAGCCTGGAACTTTAATGATTTTCTTTTTTTCTCTCTCTTGTTCTCTTTAAATTTTTTTTTTTTTTTTTTAATTTCCATAGGTTTTTGAGGAACAGGCGGTGTTTGGTTACGTGAGTAAGTTCTTTAGTGGTGACTCGTGATATTTTGGTGCACCCATCACCCAAGCAGTATACACTGAACCCAATTTGTAGTCTTTTATCCTTCACCTGCCTCCCACCCTTTCCCCTGAGTCCCCAGAGTCCATTGTATCATTTTTACGCCTTTCCATCTTCTCAGCAATACTGTGTAGTTTCCAATGTACACATCTTGCACATATATTGGTAAACATACCCCTAAAGTATGTTTTGTGCTATTGTGTTTTAATTTCCAATTGTTGATTGATAACACATAGAAATAGAATTGATATTTGTATATCCATCTTGAATTCCTAAACTGTAATCAAATCATGTCATCACTACTTATCTAGTAGATCTACTAGATATTATCGGGTTTTTTGGCTTTTTTTATGGGGGTAGATTCCTTAGGATTTTCTTCATATACAATCATGTCAAAAATGAAAACAATTTTAATTCCTCTTTTCTAACTTTTATGTCTTGCAATGATTAAGGCAAGTACAATGTTGAATCAAATTAGTGAAATAAACATACTTTTTATTTGACTTAGTGGAAAATGTTTAGTATTTCACCATTAAGTATAATGTTAGATGGAGATTTTTCATAGATTCCTTTTATTGTATTGAGGAAATTATCCTTTACCCCAAGTTCGCTGAGACTTTGTTTAATTTTGTTAAATGTTCTTTCCATGTCTATTGAAATGACCATGGGATTTTTTCCTTTTTGATTTACATGCAAAAATCAACAAAAAGTTTTTTCAAAAAGTTAATGAAATTGGCTCACGCCTGTAATCCCAGAACTTTGGGAGGCCGAGGTGGGCAGATCATGAGGTCAGGAGATCAAGACCATCCTGGCTAGCATGGTGAAACCCAATCTCTACTAAAAATACAAAAAAAAAAAAAAAAGTTAGCCAGGTGTGGTGGCGGGTGCCTGTAGTCCCAGCTACCTGGGAGGCTGAGGCAGGAGAATGGCATGAACCCAGGAGGCGGAGCTTGCAGTGGGGCCAGATCACACCACTGCACTCCAGCCTGTGTGACAGAGTGAGATTTTGTCTCAAAAAAAAAAAAAGTTAATGAAATTAATAAACCTCTAGCAAGATTAAGAAAAAACAAAGAAATCACAAAATATCAACGTCAAGAATAAAACAGGAACTACCACCACAGATCCTACAGACATTATTAGAAGGATAATTTAAAAATACATTATGAACAGATCTATGCCAACAATTTTGACAACATAGATGATTTACATTGATGTTTGAATGTAAACCAATATTGTATTTTTTTTTTCTTGACACAGTCTTGCTCCAGGTTGAAGTGCAGTAGCATGATCTCAGCTCACTGCAACCTCTGCCTCCTGGGTTCAAGTGATTCTCCTGCCTCAGCCTCCTGAGTAGCTGGGATTACAGGTGTGCACCCCCACACCCAGTTAATTTTTGTATTTTTAGTAGAGACGAGGTTTCACCATGTTGGTCAGGCTGGTCTTGAACTCCTTACCTTAGATGGTCCGCCCACCTCGGCTTCTCAAAGTGCTGGGATTACCAGCATGAGCTACCATACCCAGCCCAATATTGTATTAAGATAAGCACTATTTGGTCATGATGTAAGTCTTTTGTAAGAATTTACAAAAGAATCCCTTTTCAGATTTTGGTATAAGGGTTATATGGCCTCATAAAA
>NW_012103343.1:994531-996883 GCF_000951045.1 Mandrillus leucophaeus
ATTATCCTTCTAATGTCTGTAGGATCTATGGTGATAGTTCCTCTTTTATTCTTGACTTTGATATTTTGTGATTTCTTTATTTTTGCTAAACCTTGCTAGAGGTTTATTACTTTTATTAACTTTTTGAAAAAACTTAATTTGTTGATTTTTGTATTAGTTGAGATTAATTTATTTATGTTCTTATCTTTACTTCCTTTCTTTCAATTACTTAAAACAATTTGCATTTCTTTTTATGGATTTTTAAAGTGGAAGAAATTATTGATTTTAGAACTTACTGTATGCTAATATAAGCATTAAAAGCTATGAATTTCCTTTTAAGTTCTGTTTTAGCTGCGTCTTACAAATTCCAATTTGTTGTATTTTTTATTGCTCAGGTCAAAATATTTTCTAATTTCTTTTGTGATTTCCTGTTTGACCAATGGATTATTTAGAAATATGTTGCTTAGTTTCCAAATATTTGGAAATTTATTGATATCTTTTTATTACTAATTTTTACTTTAATTCTGTTGGGGGTCAGATAAAATACTCTGTGATTTCAATACTTTTGAATTTATTGAAAGGTTTTAATATTGTCTTTTTTGTTAATATTATATGCATGCTTGAAAAGAAAGTATATTCTGCATTTCTTGGATAACGGACTAGACAAAAGTCCATTAGATCACATGTTGATGGTGCTGTTCAAATATAATATAATGCTATTGGCTTTAAAAAAATTTACTTGTTTTATCATTTGCTACAAATAAGCTGTTGAAGTCTCCAATAATGATTATGAATTTGTCTATTTCTCCCTTCAGTTTTGTCAATTTTGTTTTATGTATTTTGAGGCTCTGTTATCAGATGAAAATTTAAATTTACACATTTAAATTCTTTTTGAATAAATTCAACCTTTTATTATCACAAAATATGTCTCTTTATCTTGGATATTGACTCTTGTTTGAAGACTATTTTCTCTGATATAAATGAAGTCACAATGGCTTTCTTGTGAATAATATTCACATGATGTATATTTTTTTCTTTTTACTTTTATACTGTTTGTATCTTTATAGTTAAAGTGGATTTCTTATTGACCACATATAGTTGTCTTGTGTTGTTACGCATTCTGATAATCTCTGTTTGTAATTGGAGTTTTTGAGCTCTTTATATTTAATGTAGATTGACAGAGTTCAGCTGGCTATAGTTTTTATTGCCTTTTTTTCCTCTTCCATGGGAAGATTTCTTTTGTCATATATTGTCTAAATAGATTCCTAGGTGTCATACTCTCAGCTTGAGTTGCTTTCTATCTCTCAAGGAAAGGGGATCAATGGAACATATTGCTCTAAATAGAAGCAAATAAACTGGGAAGTGGAAAATAAGTCACTTGGGTACTTAGGTTCTAGGGTGGATCACACAATTCATGGTCATTTTAAAGAGAGGACTTATCAGAGGATCAGTGTCAACACTGGTGGTTCTTTTCCAGGGCCAGCACCACCCCGACAATGCTAAATATTTTCTTTGGTGATTTGTGGGAATAATAATTAAGGGAGTAAATAATGCATTGTCAGATGGAAAGGTTAGCCAATTGTTGTCCAGATCATATATATAATGACATGTTGGAGGAATAATCATTAGTAAACAAAAGGCATGCCAATACATATATCTTCAGCTGATACATTGAAAAACAAAGTTAAACATTTCAGAGCTCATGAAGATGAGCAAGATTAGCAGAAACAAAACATCTTGAAGTCAACATGGATAATAAAATTACTATTTCACTGCAGGAGTCCAATAATTTGAAAACATTATTTTGAGACTACAATTCAGACATAGTAGTAAAACATGTCAGAATAATGACATTACTTATATACTTAGCACCAGCATACTGTGTCCAGTTCTGGATTCCCTGATTAATGTGGGGGAACTACATGAATTTCAGAGAAGAATTAGAACTTTGACTTTAGATGCACAAGAATAATTACAGATAACTGTCAAAACTTCATATTTAACTGATATTTAGCCTCAGAAAACTTGAAGCAAGTTATTGGAAGCCACATAGTTAATATATGGCAGAATTGTGACTACAGCCTTGACTCTTAATCTCTTGTCTATTGATCCTTCCAGTTCTCAATGTGAACTACTAATTCTGAAATTAAAGGAGATGAGAAAGTATGCAGGGTAGTGAGATCATTTATTTTAGAAAGAAAATGGCAGTTCAAATACAATATCTATTATTGTATTAGTTTGTTCTCATGCTGCTATTAAGAAGTACCTGAGGCAGTGTAATTTATAAAGGAAAGATGTTTAATTGATTCACAATTCCACAAGGCTAGTGAGGCCTCAGGAAACTTACAATCATGGTGGAAGGGGAAGCAAACA
>NW_012103343.1:996933-1004644 GCF_000951045.1 Mandrillus leucophaeus
TATACTGTGTGTGTCTTTATAGTTAAAATTGGATTTCTTATTGACCGCATATAGTTGTCTTGTGTTGTTACGCATTCTGATAATCTCTGTTTGTAATTGGAGTTTTTGAGCTCTTTATATTTAATGTAGATTGACAGAGTTCAGCTGGCTATAGTTTTTATTGCCTTTTATTCCTCTTCCATGGGAAGATTTCTTTTGTCATATATTGTCTAAATAGATTCCTAGGTGTCATACTCTCAGCTTGAGTTGCTTTCTATCTCTCAAGGAAAGGGGATCAATGGAACATATTGCTCTAAATAGAAGCAAATAAACTGGGAAGTGGAAAATAAGTCACTTGGGTACTTAGGTTCTAGGGTGGATCACACAATTCATGGTCATTTTAAAGAGAGGACTTATCAGAGGATCAGTGTCAACACTGGTGGTTCTTTTCCAGAGCCAGCACCACCCCGACAATGCTAAATATTTTCTTTGGTGATTTGTGGGAATAATAATTAAGGGAGTAAATAATGCATTGTCAGATGGAAAGGTTAGCCAATTGTTGTCCAGATCATATATATAATGACATGTTGGAGGAATAATCATTAGTAAACAAAAGGCATGCCAATACATATATCTTCAGCTGATACATTGAAAAACAAAGTTAAACATTTCAGAGCTCATGAAGATGAGCAAGATTAGCAGAAACAAAACATCTTGAAGTCAACATGGATAATAAAATTACTATTTCACTGCAGGAGTCCAATAATTTGAAAACATTATTTTGAGACTACAATTCAGACATAGTAGTAAAACATGTCAGAATAATGACATTACTTATATACTTAGCACCAGCATACTGTGTCCAGTTCTGGATTCCCTGATTAATGTGGGGGAACTACATGAATTTCAGAGAAGAATTAGAACTTTGACTTTAGATGCACAAGAATAATTACAGATAACTGTCAAAACTTCATATTTAACTGATATTTAGCCTCAGAAAACTTGAAGCAAGTTATTGGAAGCCACATAGTTAATATATGGCAGAATTGTGACTACAGCCTTGACTCTTAATCTCTTGTCTATTGATCCTTCCAGTTCTCAATGTGAACTACTAATTCTGAAATTAAAGGAGATGAGAAAGTATGCAGGGTAGTGAGATCATTTATTTTAGAAAGAAAATGGCAGTTCAAATACAATATCTATTATTGTATTAGTTTGTTCTCATGCTGCTATTAAGAAGTACCTGAGGCAGTGTAATTTATAAAGGAAAGATGTTTAATTGATTCACAATTCCACAAGGCTAGTGAGGCCTCAGGAAACTTACAATCATGGTGGAAGGGGAAGCAAACACGTCCTTCTTCATATGGCAGCAGGAGACAGAAGTGCCAAGCAAAGGGGGAAGAGTTCCTTATAATACCATCAGATCTCATGAGAACTCACTGTCATGAGAACAGCATTGAGGTAACTACTCCCATGATTAAATTTCTTCCAACTGAATCCCTGCCATGACATGTGGGGATTATGGGAACTACAATTCAAGATGAGATTTGGATGGGGACACAACCAAACATTATCAATTATCAAGCCTATGAAATATTCTAATTTAAAAGATAGTGACTAGACATTCTTCATCTTCTTTAACAAAGAACTTCATTTCCACTGAGGACTAAACGAGGAAATGCACAAAAATGTGCAAGAGGCAGAATTTAGGAAACACATGAAAGAACTATTCCAAATAGGAATTATTACTAATTAGTATGGTAGAGTATAATATCTGGCCCTTAGAGGTTTGATTCTTTTAAAAATTAGGATATAGTTTCACCTATCTAAGATGGTAAAACTTACAGATGAGAGAAGTAAACAAAATATTTGTTCAAGATCCCTAAAATTTCATACTAGATATTTTTATTTGCTCTTATTTTTTGCTTGTTTCTATTTTTCTTGCAAGATCATTCCAAGAAAAAGAAACAAAACTTGAAGTCAATTGAATGTTCTTGGTCTTAGTACTATCTAATGCCATTCCTAGAGTAAGCTGATTTCCTGCTAAGCCTTTATTGTGATATTACTGCTTCTATCTTTTATTGTAAACTATAGAGTTGTGGTGTTAGGTGGGACAATTTACTTAAGCACTCATCCTGACTGACCAAAATGTGGTCACAAGATTTTTTAGAGAGTATGCTATTGTTTGTCAATGGCAAATGGAATTTTTTATAAATACTGTAACAAAATTTTAAATTGTCAGATTGTTAATTGTTTAAAATAATAACGTATTATTAGTTTATGGGAGAAATAAGATCCTCATGCCACAAACTACATAAAAAACTAAAGCTAAATTACTTGTAGTGACTTTTGCTTACGTGACAGTTTTAAAATGAAAAGCAAATTCAAGTAACATTAAAATCTGTATTACATAATTTAAAAGATATATAAACTGGAACAACTGCAATGATCTTAGAAATTAAAGATTTCTTTTTGTTATTTATTTTTTCCCAGAAAGAGTCCCTAGCATGAATAAAACAATATAGCATTTTTGATAATTAAAAGTAAATTTAAGTTCTTTTTTGTTTTGTTTTGTTTTTTGAGACGGAGTCTCGCTTGGTCACCCAGGCTGGAGTGCAGTGGTGCGATCTTGGCTCACTGCAACCTCCACCTCTCAGGTTCAAGTGATTCTCCTGCCTCAGCCTCCTGAGTAGCTGGGACTACAGGCACATGCCACCATGCCTGGCTAATTTTTTTGTATTTTTAGTAGAGACGGGGTTTCACTATGTTGGCCAGGCTGGTCTCAAACTCCTGACCTCATGATCCACCTGCCTCGGCCTCCCAAAGTGCTGGGATTTCAGGCATGAGCCACCATGCCCGCCTGAAGTTCTTTTCTAGACAAATACTTTCAACCACGAAAAATAACTGTGTTTTAGTTCATTTCAAGGTTGATTCTTTTCTATTAGAGTGTTTACAAATGATTCTGACAAAGGTCACACAACAAAAGCATTATTTTTCTTCCAAGAATGCACCTCTGTAAGAGATAATAACAAAATGAGTATCAACCAAGGGAAAAAAAAAGTTTGTTTTCTCGGATATATGTGGGGTCCATATGTTACCAAATTTATAAAGAAAGAAAAACATTCACTATAACATCTGGTTGTTTGGAGTGGCATAAGTGTTTTTAAAACTATCTAATATTTTAATTTTTTTCCATTGAGGAAATGTACATCCATTATAGTATTTTCTAAAATATTTTGCTATGTAATAGAATCTGTGGCATTCATGTTTTAGGCCCAGTCATATCTCCATATAAAGAGAGGAATTATGTATAGTTGACTGGACAAAAGCTTGAACAATGGAGTGAATATTTGATGGAGAGCTGGTTTCAGATTTTGACTTTTCCTGTGAATGAGCACTGTGGGCGAGTCATTTCACCTTTCTCTTCTTTGTGCTTGTGGACAATGGCTCAATTACATTCTTTTGATTCTAGTAACAAGAAAAGTAACATTCATCTCTGACTTACCTGGTATCTTTGCTTGTCCCTATGGTTACTCACTGTGAGAGAGGGCAGAACACCCTGGCAAATGCAGGAAAGCTTGGAGTGACCACATGGCAGCCCTGTAGGATGTCCACAGTAGTCTTCCACCCTACAGGGGACACTTATACCCCTCTCTATTTTGGACAAAATGAATCTTAAGAGATCATCTTTAATAGTTGTAAATAGATGAATATTGCCATTGTTCAGTTTAAAACTACACATGTGGTAAACATTATCTGAATATTAATTCCACAATGTCTTACGATAATTAGAACTACATCAGAGTAAGATCTTACCTCCTGAAACCTAATAGAGTGAAGTTTTTAAGAGGATACTATTTCCAGACAGTCAAATATTTCAGACAGAATAGCACCGGATCTATTTTGAGGACTCCCGTGAACTTCCACAGCATAATATTTTATTTACTTCTGATACTTTTAATAAATATGGAGAATGTCTTAGCTCAGACTGCCATAATAAAATACCATAGACTGCATGGTTTAAACGACAGAAATTAATCTCACAGTTCTAGAGGTTGGAAAATCAAAAATTGAGATCTGGCAAGGTTCAGTTTTTGGTAAGGTCTATTTTCCTGGCTTGTAGTTGGCCACCTTGTTAACGTGTCCTCACATGGCCTGTCCTCTGTCCATGTGCTAGAAGATATTTCTCTCTCTCTTCCTCTTCTTAGAAGGCCACCAGTTTTATTGGATTAGGGCCCCACCCTCGTAATCTCATTTAACCTTAATTACCTCCTAAAGACATTATCTCTAAATATGGTCACATTAGGGGTTAGAGCTTCAACATATGAACTTGGGATAGAGGAGGGCACAGTTCAGTCTGTAACAGAAAATAAATATGGAGATTTTTGGCAGTGTCTCAACTGCTGAAATTTTTTTTTTTTTGAGATAGAAAATTACTTAAATGTGTAACTAAATGTGACTTGATTTTTAAATTTTGGCAATATTTTTAAAGATAAAATACTTTTGTGTCTTTGCCCAGCTTTGACAGACTTTTATACTTATAAAATACATTCAGACATTTCATAGATTAGAAAACAACCTTTGTTACATTACTAGCTTTTGGGTTCAGAAAATCACCATAGCATTAGAGTGCCTTTATAAGAACTATGTGAGGTGAGTGAAACATCAACATGATATAAAGCCGGAGAGATTGAGTTCTGTACCTTCACTATAAAAATTATAAAACCAAGGTGTAAAGAAAGCCATAGGCAAATTAGCAACTAAGGCAATTATGCAACCTTGACCAGCCTTCTGACACTCAACTTCACCTTGCTTTCCTCAGTACTTCATCCAGCAATCTTTCTTGCTTCTATCCAGGTTTTTTTTAAAGTCCAGAATTAAATTTAAAACTCTGCTGCAGGATGTATGCCAGCGTTACCTAAGTCTATAGCTGAGCAGATTTTTATGTCTGTGAAGTGGTGGCACAACTTTGACCTTATATATTGATCCATAAATCTGAATTTCAAAGTAAATAGAGATTCTTAGAAATTAAAAAGGTCATAAGATGACCTTATTCAGAAGAATTATGTAATAAATATGACATTATTGTTGGCAGGTTTAATGCTCATCAGATGGACTAGAATATTGATAAAATATTGTATAGGTTATTTTATGAAATACATTGATATAAGTTAAGTAATCAACAACGATTGTCATTTATTCAGTACCTATCAGGAACACAGCATTAAATAGAAAAATGACACAATGACTCTGCTTCCCAAATTGCAAACAACCTTTCAATGGCACTTAAAGTATTTTAAACTAATATGAAATATATTCATTGTCTCATAAACAAAAGATGTTTATAACAAGAACATAATTAAAATTGAAAATAAAATCACAAATATTGTAAAGCTAGTGAATATTTTATTATATCTCAAACCATTGTAGTGAAAACTGCCAATTTACTACTCAGTACAAGTCAGACAAAGGGGTGAGGTGGAACCAAAGGGAAGGGAAAGAGGAATGCTAAATAAATGCTTATCCTTTGGGATGCTAAAATCCACCTGATGGTAGCCTATTAATTTGCTTAACCACTACTGGTCTCTTGCCCCAGCCTGAGTGCCTCAGTGAGATAGTAGAGAAAGGTAACTCTCTGCTTTCACAGTGAGTTGTAAAATACTTTTGCTAATAATAGTGTAGGTAAGTGCCTGGTTCAGATGGGATTAGAGCAAGGGCATGGAACATTCCTGCTTTGGGTGGAAAAAAGATCTCAGTGGTGTTACTGAGCCCAAGTGTCATATAAACTGCTGAAAAGCAATAATTAAACTTACACCTTTAACTTTGTTAAATCAATTATCTAAAAAGCTCCACCCCTGTGGAAAAAAATAAACCAGTATGAGTCTGCTGTTGACAACTACAGTGATTACATGGGACATGTGGTTTGAGATTATTTGGATTAAGAACAAATTGTATGTATGCAGTGTTCAACTACTCAGGAAATATTGTGATTCTTCTAGACATGTTCACTATTATATGATATCAGCCTATCTCAGATAAAGCCAAAGGTGTCCCCAGAAGGGCATCAAATCATAGTTTATAGGTCTATGTGTTTATAGGTCTATGTGTGTGTTTTTTTTAATTAAGGTGCTTTATTTTAGATCTTTTAAAAATTATTTAATTTTTATTTTATTTTATGATGATTATTTTTCAGAGATCGGGTCTCACTCTGTTACCCAGTCTGGAGTACAATGGCACCACTATAGCCCACTACAGCCTCAAACTTCTAGGCTCAAGCAATCCTCCCACTTCAGCATCCCAACCAGGTGGGTAGATGTTAAAATTAAAAAGTTCTGAATTATAAAACTTTCCTAAATGCTACTTATAAGGAAAATATTGTCATACAGGGCAAGTGGAGGATAGAATGGACTATATTGAAAACATGAAGATTTTCATAGTCCACGGGAGCAAACCTCAATATAGCAACTATTTAAGAAACCAGAGACCTCATTCAGTCTTGAAGAAAGAAGACTAACGGATAAAACAGCCAGGTGTTAAATTCAGCACCCCCTGTTGAGGTTAAGGAGATTGTAAAGAAGAATCTATGTCCCTGTGCTTTTCTTTGATTTGTCTAATAAGTGTGCGTGTATGTGTGCACATGTTTGAAGTCTTCCTTTTTCTTATACCTCAGAGTCAGCACCTGCCTCTTTTCTCTATATGGGTTTGTCTTTTAATGTGGATTATAAGATTCTCTAAAGCACACGCCTGCTGTGATACAAACCTATGATGAGTGCTCAACATATTAGACCAGCCTATCAATTATTAGCCTCCTCTCTGGAAGCAAGAGTGGCATTTACCAACTGATTTTTACCAGACAGCTAAAGGGTCATCTTCCTAGGAAAATTGATTATTTTTATCTACAAGAGATTATTTTTCTAAAGAAGAGTTCACTCTGCATTTGCTCTGCTGAATTGTCACTAAGAATTATTTAAGTCCAAAACATAACTAGTCTCCGGTCACCTCAAGTTCTGTAGATATACCACACAATTACCTAGAGGCATCTCAATTAAGTGAGCATGACTGTCCCAATTAGGCAAGAGTCCTAACTATTAAATATCATTAGACTTAATTTGATGCCCTGGGAAAACTCTTGATGAAACCCATCCCACTAAGGGCAGAGCACTGTCTGCTTAAATCGAAAGCAACATGCTCAGAACACACTTCTACAGTGAGGTTTATCAAGCCTCAGATAATATCATTGAGGATCACATTCTCCAGGTTTATAGAAATATAAAACATGAATGCCGAAAAGAAATTTGAAAATATTATTGCATTTGACCCTCTTACTTTAAGATGAGGAAATAAAAGCCTGTGAAGTTGTGGTTAATTAGTTCAGAGGAATGAGACTAGATTTTAAGCCTCCTGACTCCTCCAGACAAGGGCTCTTTATGTGATACTATCGTTCATCCTAAACAATGTCAGCAACTGAGGCACATCTCTAAAGTGATGACCTCTTAACATAGTTATATTGTTGGCCATGGTACCAAAATCATAAAAAATCATAAAATTACAATACTTTGAGTTCTAATTAATGTTTTAACCTTAAGGAAGCCAATCTTACTGCACCTGATTTTTATTATTTGTAAATTAGAGATAATTTTGTCTATCTCATGAGGTTGTGAAGATTAAAGAAAATGTTGCTTGACAAGGCGCTTGTAAAAGGTAAAGATTTCTGTAACTATAATGCTAAACC
>NW_012103343.1:1005784-1007861 GCF_000951045.1 Mandrillus leucophaeus
AAAAGAAGTATTTAAGTAGATAAAATCTTTTAGAAAATAGTCAAATGACTATAGATGAAAAAGAAAGAAGATATGTGAAAAGATTAAAAAAAGATAACCAATCCAGCAGACATATTATCCAAATAATGAGTTTCAGAAAGAAAGAATAATAAAATCAGATGAGAAGATATATTATTAAAAAAATTAAAAACATTTCTTGTAGAGAAAGACATAGACATTCATATTGAAGGAACTCAACATCTACACAAAATCAGTGAAAACCACATATGTAGGAACATCTGCTGGAAATTTCAGAACACTTAAGATTAAAAAGAAGTATCTAAAAGATTCCAGAGAAAATATATATAAATTTAAGTATATATTTTATATATACATACACACACACACACACACACACACGGTTGACTCGGAAACATGAGGGTTAGGAGCACTGACCTGCATGCAGTTAAAAATCTGCATATAATTTTTGACTCCCCCAAAACTTAACTGCTCATACCCTACTGTTGACCAGAAGCCTTACTTATAAACAGTTAACACATATTGTGTATATTATATGTATTATACACTGTATTCTTAAAGTAAGCTATAGAAAAGAAAATATTAAGAATATCATAAGGAAAATATGATTCATGTATTCACTATTCATTAAGTAGAAGTGGATCATCATAAAGATCTTCATCCTTACTATTTTCATGTAGAGTAGGCTAAGGAGGAGGAGGAAGAAGAGGTTTTGGTCTTGTCTGAGGGATGGCAAAGGTGGAAGAAAATCCACATGTAAGTGGACTCATGCAATTCAAAATCATGTTGTTCAAGAGTCAATTGCACATACATATATACACATATACATATATCTAGATAGATAGATAGATGATAAATAGATAGATAGATCACTCTGGATATGATAAGCCAATGAAACAATGCCTTGCAAGCTGGAAATGTGATATACAAACCAGCCAAACTATCAAACATGGTATCAGAATAAACCTCTAAAGAGAGTCAACCTTCCAAGCAAACTTTCCTAGGAGTTTTGTTGTTGTTGTTGTTTATTTGTTTTTTGAGACGGAGTCTCGCTCTGTTGCCCAGAGCAACAGAGTGCAGTGACTGGAGTGCAATGGTGAGATCTCGGCTCACTGCAGCCTCCGCCTCCCGGGTTCAAGCAATTCTCCTGCCTCAGCCTCCTGAGTAGCTGGGACTACAGGCACACGCTGCCATGCCCAGCTAATTTTTGTATTTTCAGTAGAGACAGGGTTTCACCATGTTGGCCAGGATGGTCTTGATCTCCTGACCTCACAATCCGCCCGCCTCGGCCTCCCAAAGTGCTGGGATTACAGCCGTGAGCCACTGTGCCTGGCCTTTTCTAGGAGTTTTTGAGGATATTCTTCAGCAAAAGGAGGGAATGGACAAAGAAAAAGAGGTGGGAACTCAAGTAAATAATCTATCCAAAGCAAGGAAACGATTGAAGGAAGTCAAAGAAGGACAGCTGCCCAGCAGCCCCACAGAGCAACCAGGACAGAGGGAAGGAGGAAAGAACTCTTATTAGGATCACTCCGACAAGGGCAGAAATGAAACTACAGAGAATAAACGATAAAGGAAGAGTCTGATAACAATTGAAAATATGATAAAGCAAATGGTTCAAGAACCAAAAAAGCAAAAGTATCAATAGAAAAGCTTACCCAAAAGGAAATTCCAATGAAACATGTATAATTGTGCTAATACAAATAACTATTACTGATTTTCAACCTTTAGAGAAAACCTAGAGTCACAGCACAGAAAACTGAACTATGCTTATAGAATACAAATTTCCCTGTGCTTATAGGATATTATGGGCATGTCAATGTAAGAATAAAATTATAAATGATAGAAACTGGAAAATTTGTAGCCAGGGAAAAAAGCTATAGGAAATGGTGGAAATGAGTAATGCCTCAGCTGAGAAAGTGTGGAGTCATAAGACACTTACTGTCTTTGGTTGAATAAGAAATAAAAACTGTAAATATAATTTTTCTTAGAGTTGCAAAGTACTGTTTAGAGGAAGCAAAATTAATGATGTAATTACACTTGGGAAAAGATCAACAGTGGT
>NW_012103343.1:1007911-1008419 GCF_000951045.1 Mandrillus leucophaeus
GTGGAGAGATCCATGACTCTGGCTGGAGTTTATCCTCACTTAAGAACTCTGAAAAAGATTAGGCCTCAGAAATAGAAGACACTATTAAAGGTAAAGAGAAAGCTGTGGAAATAGCAAAAGAAAAATTAAATTCTGAGTATAACCCAGTTGATCTCCAGTAACAAAATGCCTGGCATCAAGGTATCTATCCACTGTCATTACCACTGCCACTGCAACCACAGCAACCAAAGGACATTTTTCTAAAGAAGCTGAAGTAACTATTTGGGAGAAATTAGGGTAGATGGTGTGGGAGTTGGAAATCCATATCAAAACTCTCTCTGTACTCTGACATTTAGGGACACCAAAGCATGATAGCTCATTCCTTGTTAGTTCTTCCTGGAGAGAAGATTGTTGGTTATGGAGATTGTAAAGAAGATCCCTGCTTCTATACTATCACCCAGAGTGAAATTTTATGTTGCTTTATTCATTGGTATAATAATAATATTATTCATTAATATAATAATAATAT
>NW_012103343.1:1011829-1014428 GCF_000951045.1 Mandrillus leucophaeus
ATAGATAGATCACTCTGGATATGATAAGCCAATGAAACAATGCCTTGCAAGCTGGAAATGTGATATACAAACCAGCCAAACTATCAAACATGGTATCAGAATAAACCTCTAAAGAGAGTCAACCTTCCAAGCAAACTTTCCTAGGAGTTTTGTTGTTGTTGTTGTTTATTTGTTTTTTGAGACGGAGTCTCGCTCTGTTGCCCAGAGCAACAGAGTGCAGTGACTGGAGTGCAATGGTGAGATCTCGGCTCACTGCAGCCTCCGCCTCCCGGGTTCAAGCAATTCTCCTGCCTCAGCCCCCTGAGTAGCTGGGACTACAGGCACACGCTGCCATGCCCAGCTAATTTTTGTATTTTCAGTAGAGACAGGGTTTCACCATGTTGGCCAGGATGGTCTTGATCTCCTGACCTCACAATCCGCCCGCCTCGGCCTCCCAAAGTGCTGGGATTACAGCCGTGAGCCACTGTGCCTGGCCTTTTCTAGGAGTTTTTGAGGATATTCTTCAGCAAAAGGAGGGAATGGACAAAGAAAAAGAGGTGGGAACTCAAGTAAATAATCTATCCAAAGCAAGGAAACGATTGAAGGAAGTCAAAGAAGGACAGCTGCCCAGCAGCCCCACAGAGCAACCAGGACAGAGGGAAGGAGGAAAGAACTCTTATTAGGATCACTCCGACAAGGGCAGAAATGAAACTACAGAGAATAAACGATAAAGGAAGAGTCTGATAACAATTGAAAATATGATAAAGCAAATGGTTCAAGAACCAAAAAAGCAAAAGTATCAATAGAAAAGCTTACCCAAAAGGAAATTCCAATGAAACATGTATAATTGTGCTAATACAAATAACTATTACTGATTTTCAACCTTTAGAGAAAACCTAGAGTCACAGCACAGAAAACTGAACTATGCTTATAGAATACAAATTTCCCTGTGCTTATAGGATATTATGGGCATGTCAATGTAAGAATAAAATTATAAATGATAGAAACTGGAAAATTTGTAGCCAGGGAAAAAAGCTATAGGAAATGGTGGAAATGAGTAATGCCTCAGCTGAGAAAGTGTGGAGTCATAAGACACTTACTGTCTTTGGTTGAATAAGAAATAAAAACTGTAAATATAATTTTTCTTAGAGTTGCAAAGTACTGTTTAGAGGAAGCAAAATTAATGATGTAATTACACTTGGGAAAAGATCAACAGTGGTAGTGGAGAATGTAAATAAACTAAATTCTTTTTAAATTCTACAGATAAACTCTAAACTTAATAAATCAAGTTGTAACAGTATAAGCATATTGCTTAGAAATACAGGGTTAACTAGCTAAGGAATACAGGAGTTAAAAGTTGTTCCTTCATGAGCGATTAGAGAAGGAAGTGATGAAGGAAAGAAAAGGCTGTTCCTTTTTGTAATGTACTTTAATGGACATTGTTGGTTGACTATCCAGCATCTATCTACCCCTTCTTCCCTCCTAAGAGAACCCTGATTTTGTTTTTATTCATGGAGCTCAAGGGAGGCCAGTTCTACCTAAAACTCGAAGGATGATCCCACTTCTTTTGACTAGGATGCTGGTTTGCCCAGTGGAATGCAAAAGGAAGGGTTCTGGGGTATGGAAGGGGATGTTTTTGAGAAAGGTGTCCCTCACTACTGAGAGAGAACTATAGGGAGATATATATGCTCTACCCTCTTCTTGATGGTGTTGCCATATCCAGATAGGACACTGCAGCCATTTAAGGGTGAGATTCACACTGAGAATAACAAAACAGAGAACTGAAAAGAACTCAGGCTTCCCGACATCTGTGAGCTGCTGAATCAACCAACCCTGCCCTCCCTTTGGCATACTGTAAACTGAGACCATAATTGCCTATTTTTTTTTTCTCCGTTGATCAAGTCTTTTGTTCCTTATAGCCAAAACCAACCAAACCTATATGTAAAGTCCTCCTGTATGGCTTGATTTTCTAAAGTACATGCAAGTATTATATTCATTAAAAACACTTAAGATAAAAACATCATATTTAATGTTACAAATTTTACTCCAGGCATACAAAGTCCTAGCTCTGCATATCACATCTTTAAAACATTGTGTTTTAAATGATTATCAAGTGGCAACTGAAGTCATTGCAAAAATTTGTAAAAGTAAAATGAACATCTCTGGTTGTCTCTTGTCTCTGTTACAGGAGTCGATAGCCATTGACATTATGCACCTTTCCAGATAACTAGCATGCATAGTTTTTGTGATTATGTATTTTACTAAAAAAATTAGAGCATACTATAGATATTCATCTACAACTTTCTCTTTCATACATTATGTCATATACGCACTTTCTTGTCTATTAACACATAGTCAACTTATTCTTTTTTGTGACTGTGCAGAATTCTGCAGACAGGCCACAATTCATTACAGCTGCATCTTATTAATGGATATTTAGCTTGCCTCCAATTTTTCACTAATACAACAGCAAAAATGCTACCAGAAGCATTCAGGCACATGCTCTTTTGTGCAAATATTTTTCTAACATTAATTCCAAGATGTCAAATTGCTGGTTCAAAGGATATATGTGTTTTCAGTTTTAATAGATAGAATGGAAAACCTCAACCCCTGAAATGGG
>NW_012103343.1:1014478-1019533 GCF_000951045.1 Mandrillus leucophaeus
ATACAAAGTCCTAGCTCTGCATATCACATCTTTAAAACATTGTGTTTTAAATGATTATCAAGTGGCAACTGAAGTCATTGCAAAAATTTGTAAAAGTAAAATGAACATCTCTGGTTGTCTCTTGTCTCTGTTACAGGAGTCGATAGCCATTGACATTATGCACCTTTCCAGATAACTAGCATGCATAGTTTTTGTGATTATGTATTTTACTAAAAAAATTAGAACATACTATAGATATTCATCTACAACTTTCTCTTTCATACATTATGTCATATACGCACTTTCTTGTCTATTAACACATAGTCAACTTATTCTTTTTTGTGACTGTGCAGAATTCTGCAGACAGGCCACAATTTATTACAGCTGCATCTTATTAATGGATATTTAGCTTGCCTCCAATTTTTCACTAATACAACAGCAAAAATGCTACCAGAAGCATTCAGGCACATGCTCTTTTGTGCAAATATTTTTCTAACATTAATTCCAAGATGTCAAATTGCTGGTTCAAAGGATATATGTGTTTTCAGTTTTAATAGATAGAATGGAAAACCTCAACCCCTGAAATGGGTGTTACCATTTTACATGCCCATTAACAATATATGAGTAGCTATTTCCCTGTATCTTTACCAACCACTGATCTTATCGATCTTTTAAAATTTTACTTGATGAAATGGGCAAACCTGCTAGTTCACTGGTGTTTTAACTTGACTTTCTCTAATAATTCCCTCTTCTTTTCATATATTTATTAGTCGTTTATATATTTTATTTGTATCTCTCCATTATTATGACTTTTCTATTTAGCTATTAGTCCTTTTCTTGTTATTGTGTAGTTACTTGTCTCTTTGGGATATTCCTTTTATTATATATGATGCAAGTATTTTCTCCCAGGCTATTGTTTGTTTTAGGTTTTTAATTTGTAAGTATTTCAATATTACCCTCCAGGGCCTTAAACGCTTGGGTAAGATTATTTATTTGTGTGACCTTTCTCTTTACATTAAGAATAAATCAAAGCAATACCAAGCTATTGAGCCAATTGATATTGAATGCTCACTCTGTCCAGTAATCACAGAAGACACTAAGGTGAAAAGACAATCCTGATTGCAAATGGCATCTAGTACAAGAAGCAGATAGACCTATAAAGAAACAGTTCTACTCCAGTAAGTTTATAACATAATGTACGTTGGGGACAGGACAGAAAGAACACCTAAAACTACCTATGGATTATCAGGGAAGAACTCACAGAGAAAAAATAATTTTTATTTCTATGAGTTCTTAACTTTTTAAACACATTGATTTGACTGTTGCATTCTTAGTATATACCTGTATTGTGTGAGTCAAATATAATTCACAACTCCTTCGTAGACTTTTCTTTTAAAAAAATTTATTCTCAAAAATTTTAATAAATTCTTTAAAATCTATGTATCTTATTGCCATTAAATTATATATTTTTAAGGAGCAATTGAAGGATGAATGTTACAAATGTGAGAAAGATAGTTCCTTTGTTTGCTTTTTTTTGTTTGTTTGTTTGTTTGTTTTCTGTTTTTTGAGATGGAGTCTTGCTCTGTCACCCAGGCTGGAGTGCAGTGGCACAATCTGGGCTCACTGTAAGCTCCACCTCCTGCGTTCACACCATTCTCCTGCCTCAGCCTCCCGAGTAGCTGGGACTGCAGGCACCCACCACCACGTCCAGCTAATTTTTTGTATTTTTAGTAGAGAGGGGGTTTCACCATGTTGGCCAGGATGGTCTGGATCTCTTGACCTCATGATCCGCCCACCTCAGCCTCCCAAAGTGTTGGGATTACAAGCATGAGCCACCGCGCTCAACCTTTTCTGTTTTCTTAAAGCATTCATTCTAATATTTCTACTCTGATTTTTCAATAATCTGAAATTTTTTCATATTTACAGAAATATGAAACACCTAGCAACTTTCTAGAAACAATTATATTCAATTTTCAAGACTAATTTATAAATTCATGTGATTATGAAAAATAACACTTCTCCCCAATTGCCTACACAGTCTCGTCATCCAAACACACTGACTTTTAAAGAAGGAAAGCATGTTAGAATGTTTCTTTTAAATCTTTAAAAACTTCCTTTGATTGGTTTCTCCTTTTTTTGACTTTGACATTTGCCTAGTCTTGCATCAGCTATCCCACAGACAACTTAAAATAAAATGGTGAACACACTGCTTATAGTGTCTCAATACCTCTTTCACTGTTTAAGTTATTCAGTAAAATTGGTAGGCTAGCTTACTATCAGCAAGAAACCATGGGGTCTTGAAATACTTGTAACATGCCAGTCCTCAGCCCAGTTCTGTTACTATGACCTTGATAGCATCTGCCATTCTTCTCCACCCATTCCTTACTCAGGTCAGTCTTTTATCAATATTTATCTGCAAAACACAACTTTAGTCTCCAAGCGTCTATTACTATATCCTGATAAAGACAGAGCATAACCTTTGAATGCCCTGAATTTTCTAATTAAAAAAAAGTCTAAGTAAATTGGCTCTACCTGTAGTTCTAAGCAATCAGAGATTTGTTTATAAATAGCTCTGGGGGATTTCACCATATGACTCCTATTAATGGAACTTGTTGAGCTAATCTCTCCATGTGACATTACAAATACTAGCTTGCCGTCCAACTTTGTTTGGAACTTTTCTGTATTTCTTTTACTGTTAGAATAAGAATTGTAAATCTGGAAAGGATTTTCAAGATCAATCAATTCAGCCTTCTAATATTACAGATGAAAAAATAGGTTTCTAGGGATTGTTACCGACCATTAAATAGCTACATTTGAATAATTTAATCCATTGACTTTACAAACTGACATGGAATTTAGGGAAGATGTTTATAGGCATAATGTACATAAAAGATATGAAGTAGCAAGCAAAACTGGAGCATGACCCAGGTTACTGAATTCAGAGCTTCAAAGATTTTCTGTTACCCTATAAGCATTATTATTAATGGTTGTGTCAGTATTTAGAAGTTGCCCAGTTAAAAGATTATATTATAGAGTATATGTTAAGGCTCATCAGAGAAGTCAACCAAAGGTTCGTTATTATTCATAGGGTTAACATGGTAGAATCATCTCTCTAGAGTGTTTTTTTGCCATGGCTACCAAAATGTAAAGTCTTAAAATTTCAGTAACATCATAAAAATTAGATGTTACAAGTTTTAGCTGAGTGGGTTCCTACTGCAGAGGTTATAATAAACTCCTCTTGGATTTTTAGTGAAGTTAAAACAATTCCAAATAGCTTTTGAATAGATGATGGCCAAGCCACAAGATATGCAAACAGCCTTGCTTGTATCTGGCATGCCAATGATTCTCCCGCTGTTGTAACATTTCAGTACTTCTTAGTCATTTGCAGAAATTAAAATTCTTTATAGGTTCAGTCAGTTTAATTAGAAAAAAATGAGATTCCTGTGTTTCTTTGAGGATTTTGTTTTTTCATTTTCATTTCTGGTATGGAAGAAATTGGCTTTAAAAAACAAAACTTTTAGTAATTTTTTTTATAAACGATATTTTAACACACTACTAGGATTACACAGGCACATGGTGTACTTTGCAAGCCGTTGTTGCCCTTTCAAATGTCTCGTCGGTGGAGAAGCAGCATTTGGCATTCATTCATGTATGATTCAGGATCTTTTGAGTTTATATTTGTGGTGGCCATAGTGACCTCGGTTTTAGCAAAGGCCATACTATTTCAAATGGTATCTTTCTTTTATCTTTATCTCTTTAGCTTCTACTCCAATTAAGGTAGACTGTTTTGAGAACCAACAGTTTTTACACTCTGTTTCTTCTCAGGAAGCGGCAAATATGTGACTAAGTAAAAGAAATTCATCAGTATTGGTATTATATGTTCAAACCTGAAATTTTCTCAGAAAAGAAGTTCTTTCTTAATGTATATATTTCTATCTGGAAAATTGTTTTTTCATCAAAAGTTTTTTTAAGAAATGAATGATCATGTATTTAGATTCACAAACACTACAATTGTATATGTGGGAGTTTCTTGTTTTTTCTGTTACTTTAATGGATTTTAATTTCTCTCATTGCCTACACAACAGATGACTTTCATTTCACCATATATTGAGTTTTATCATGATGGAATGATGATTTAATGATTGCAGCGTAACTATTCATGTTATTTTTACTTTGTACTTCCTCAGGAATGTCTCATTAAATGACATCAAAGCCTGATTCTGCAATTAGAAAAGCGTTTATATTAACTGGATTTTGAAAAGAGAAAAGAACAATAAAACCACCCCCAAATTCTTCAAACAACAAAAGAGAAAACACAGCAATTCCCCCTCCCCAAATTTTGGCATTTGTTCACCTCTTTTAACCCTTGCTTTTTTGTAAAATAAAAACATATTGGAGAAATTGTTGTGAACAAAAGGTCTTAATTGCAAAAAAATTTCTTTTAGGAGTGTTTAAAATAAAATGACAGAGTAGATTTGTGGAGCCTGCACAATGTATCCTTTTCTCATATTTTCCAGTTTTGTAATGCCTAAGTACTCGTCTAGAATCTGAATTTAGTAATGCCAATGTTGGACTCTTTCACATACATTCTATAGGGATATTAGTAAACTCATGACAAGCAACTAACCAACCAGGCAAACAAAAACATATTTAGAAACCCAAGCTGTAATGCACAGCTCATGCACACACACAAAAAAATTTCATCCCAAGGTATGTGTTAGCTCTGAGGGAAGAATCAGCACTCTAAAGCAGCCGAACCCGCTGCACAGTTAGGAATGAGCGTGGCTTCTGGCAGTGCCTTTTAAAAAGGCACAGAGATTTGTGTATGAGACATATTCCTGGTGCATCGATGACAGGTGGCTCTTCCCCATCCAAGCAGGATGGATGGAGGGAGTTAGGTACAATAGCTTACAATTTTCAAATACTGTAATTTTTTTTATAAAGATGGAAACCATTATTTTTAAAAGCATGTGGTTTCCACAGTGCATATTTGATTTATGACTAAGAATTCTTTTTCTCCTTGCCATGTTAGTACCCTCATGTAATTAAATAGTTTTCCTTTGGAAACTTAGATTT
>NW_012103343.1:1020693-1047632 GCF_000951045.1 Mandrillus leucophaeus
CGTTTATATTAACTGGATTTTGAAAAGAGAAAAGAACAATAAAACCACCCCCAAATTCTTCAAACAACAAAAGAGAAAACACAGCAATTCCCCCTTCCCAAATTTTGGCATTTGTTCACCTCTTTTAACCCTTGCTTTTTTGTAAAATAAAAACATACTGGAGAAATTGTTGTGAACAAAAGGTCTTAATTGCAAAAAAAATTCTCTTAGGAGTGTTTAAAATAAAATGACAGAGTAGATTTATGGAGCCTGGACAATGTATCCTTTTCTCATACTTTCCAGTTTTGTAATGCCTAAGTACTCGTCTAGAATCTGAATTCAGTAATGCCAGTGTTGGACTCTTTCACATACATTCTATAGGGATATTAGTAAACTCACGACAAGCAACTAACCAACCAGGCAAACAAAAACATATTTAGAAACCCAAGCTGTAAGGCACAGCTCATGCACAAACACAAAAATATTTCATCCCAAGGTATGTGTTAGCTCTGAGGGAAGAATCAGCACTCTAAAGCAGCCGAACCCGCTGCACAGTTAGGAATGAGCAGGGCTTCTGGCAGTGCCTTTTCAAAAGGCACAGAGATTTGTGTATGAGACATATACCTGGTGCATGGATGACAGGTGGCTCTTCCCCATCCAAGCAGGATGGATGGAGGGAGTTAGGTACAATAGCTTACAATTTTCAAATACTGTAATTTTTTTTTATAAAGATGGAAACCATTATTTTTAAAAGCATGTGGTTTCCATAGTGCATATTTGATTTATGACTAAGAATTCTTTTTCTCCTTGCCATGTTAGTACCCTCATGTAATTAAATAGTTTTCCTTTGGAAACTTAGATTTAACAGAAGTCTGTTCTACCAAGGTAGTGAACATGGCTTTGTCAAAATCTCTGTGTGTTTGTGAGTGTGTATGTTGAAATAAGTGCAGAACTGTGATAATGATGTGGACAACTTGGGTTTACAAAACATAAAAAATATAGAAAATAGGACATTTTCTTTCTTGAAGTTGAGGTAAAAATCTCTGTCCTTCCTCTCCACTTGGCAGACTGAGAAAGAATGCTGGTCTGAACAACTCAGAGAATCCTGAGTTTCATCTGTACCTTAGTCTTGTCAAAATGCCATGGGTGTGTGAGCTTAGCTGGATTTAACTGGATGTGAACCCGAGTACGTATTACAAATGCAAATCAAGTCTTCATTTTTTTCACCATAAAAGGTATGAACATAAATTCCAAAGCTGATTTTACATGAAATGACGTGGGATAACACTATTACTTCCTTTTGTGGACCTGTTTCTCCTCCCACAGGACATAAAACTTCTTTACCTCTCTCAAAGCTTGTCAGTGCAAGCCCATCAACATTTACCTGTATAAACTTATAATTAAAAAATATACCCTAATCCTTTAGCAACTAATTTTATTGAGTATTATTCACCCTTTAGAAGAAATCCCTTAAAGATCTAAAGAGTGACAGCCTCATTAAATTTTCGTTGCCCACCTTGATGCTTTTCCATTTTTGGAAGTATCCTCTCACTTTTTCCTTTACATACAGGAACACAAAAAGAAATTCAAAGGAAGATACCTTGAAAGAAGAATTTCATTAAACAATTATCAAATTAGAAAATTACATACTTAAATATCACGCACACATAATAAAATGAGATATGCATGTGTTTGCATGTTTATATGAGGCTATACATATTCTGATATATATAAATATGCATAATTTTCTCATACAACATAATTATAGAAAATTATGTATCTAGCCAATTCGTCATCAGAACAATTTTCTTCGTATTTTCTTTCTCCTTAGCTAGAATGTCCTATGATAACCCTACCTTCATCTTCTGCAGTTTCTCTCTCACTCACTGCCCTCCTCTGACTCTCCCCTACCGTCCTTCACATTTTACGCCTTCCTTGCAGTGCCAGCTCCTTCCTCCTGCTCTGATTCTGTTCACTCTCACCTGCTTCCCGAGTCTCAGATACTGGGCAAGACTCCAACTGTTTGTGGATGGACAAAACAATTACACAGAAACTCTAATAGAAACAAAGAAGATTCTATCTGAGGTTGTGAATGGTCCTAGACCACGACTGGTTCTCTCCACCTGTTTATCATTCAGCCACGAAGAGGAGACTATGGCATCACTCTAAGCAGCATTTGGTTGCCAAAGTGTGCTTCCATGCCAGTCCACTGGCTTACCAAAAGTCCAGTGTAGTCAAAACACTTCCCTTTAGAGCACCTCCACAGTCCACAAGAAGGGAGAGGCTTCCAGGCCTTGGGGAGACAGCATTAAGGCTAAGCTCAGCCTTGCAAATGTGTTCCGGAGTGCAAAGCAATACTCGGGGAACTCCAGCTCTGTCCCTACAAGCCTGAGCTCTAAGGAAGGCGATGGGAAATCCCCACCCTCAAGCTTAATGCACCACGCTGAAGCTGGCAGAGCCTGCCTCTCCCCCCGCTGCCACTCTCTCTCTACCCTGGCTCTCTCTCTACCCTGGCAAGACCTGCCAATCTCATATTCTGTCATCAGCTCTCTGGATAGCTACCTTTGGCCTGTCAGAGTGGATGCTGAAGTATTCAAACAGTTCCACCTTGGCTCATGGCATAAAAAGTCAAGGTGGGGTTTTCTCAGAGATTTTCTTTTCCCTCCCCCTGTCCACTTCCCCTGTAAACCCACCGGGGCAAAGTTGAGGCTCCTACGACAGATTTTCTCAACCTTTTTTCTCACCATTGCTCTGAGCCTTTTTAGACATGTTTTTCCTAATACATTAGGACCAAGTTAACATTTCCCTGTAATAATTTAATACCACAGATGTACTGTATATCTGCTTATGTACTATATGTATAATCTGTGTTTTATACATAACACAAGTTAGACGTTTTGACCCCTTCAAGAACCAATCTTCACCTCTTGGAAGTGATATCATCCCCACTAAATGCATGGTCTATGGATGTTTTGGTATGGCTAAGGTAAGGCTGACACTGAATTTGGTATAACCAAGGTCCCTAGCCTTTAGGCCCTTACCTGAGATATTCTTCTGTGCACACCATCTCACTGTACTCTTACAGCTCTAGTGTATTTCAGTTTGTATCCTCTACATTGGGAAGCACCAGGAATATCCATAGGGCTGCCTGGGTCCAGAGGTAGGGTTGTAGTGGAGATGAGAGTGGTGCAAAAATAACAGGTTTACAACATTGTTGTGGAGTTAACCACCATACTATCCCGAAAGCATTCTCCTGACCTCAGGCCGATTGTTGCCTGATTCTTTATCTAAATACTTAGGGATACAGCGACATTGCACACCATATGCAGTGTTCCCAATATAACAAGGATTGATGATGGAGTGGGTTTACCTGGATTCCCAGCACAGGAAAGTTGGGGGAGAGTGGGGAGGAATGAAATGTTGTGGGCAGACCCAGTGAAGAGTGGAGAGACGATAGTCTCAGTATGATGGTAATAGGCATCACTAGCTTTTCTGGAAACCACAGACCATGTGATATGGTTTGGCTCTGTCCCCACCCGAACCTCATCTTGAATTGTAGTTCCCATAATCCCCATATGTCATGGGAGGAAACCAGTGGGAGGTAATTTAATCATGAGAGCAGTTACCCACATGCTGTTCTTGTGATTGTGTGTTCTCACAAGATCTGATTTTTTTTTAAGGGGCTTTTCCCCCTTTTGCTCTGCACTTCCCTTTCCTGCTGCCATGTGAAAAAGGACAGTTTTGCTTTGCCTTCCACTATGATTATAAGTTTCCTAAGACCTCCCCAGCTTTGTGGAATTGTGAGTCAATTACGCCTCTTTCTTTATAAATTACCCAGTCTCAGGTATTTCTACATAGCAGTATGAGAACAGACTAATACAGTAAATTATTACCAGTAGAGTGGGGATAAGGATACCCAAAAATGAAGCAACTTTGGAACTGGGTAACAGGAAGAGGTTGGAACAGGTTAGAGGACTCAGAAGAAGACAGGAAATGTGGGAAAGTTTGGAACTTCCAAGAGACTTGGAAAGCTCATAAGACAGGAAGATGTGGGAAAGTTTGGAACTTCCTAGAGACTTATTGAATGGCTTTGACCAAAATCTGACAGTGACATGGACAATGAAGTCTAGGCTGAGGTGGTCTCAGATGGAGATGAGGAACTTGTTGGAAATTGGAACAAAAGTGACTCTTGCTATGCTTTAGCAAACAGACTGGTGGCTTTTTGACCTTGCTCTAAGATCTGTGGAACTTTGAACTTGAGAGAGATGATTTGGGGTACCTGGTGGAAGAAATTTCTAGGCAGCAAATTGTTCAAGAGGAAGCAGAGCATAAAAGTTTAGAAAATTTGCAGCCTGATGCTGCAATAGAAAAGAAAAATCTATTTTCTGGGGAGAAATTCAAACCTGCTGCAGAAATTTGCATAAGTAATGAGGAGTCAAATGTTAATCACCAAGACAATGGGGAAAATGTCTCCAGGGTATGTCAGAGACATTCACAGCAGTCCTTCCCATCACAGGCCTGAAGGGTTAGGAGGGAAAAATGGTTTCCCAGGGCCCTACTGCTGTGTGCAGCCTCAGCACTATGTCCCAGCTACTGCAGCCATGGCTAAAAGGGGCCAAGATACAGCTCAGGATGTTGTATCATAGGGTGAAAGCCCCCAGCATTGGCAGCTTCCATGTGGTGTTGGTCCTGTGGGTGTGCAGAAGACAAGATTTGAGGTTTGAGAACCTCTGCCTAGATTTCAGAGGATGTATAGAAATGCCTGGATGTCCAGGCAGAAGTTTGCTGCAGGGGCAGAGCTCTCATGGAGAACCACTACATGTGCCCAAGGTGGCTGGATTTTTTTAAACTCCTATTTACTACAAAGCTTAAAATAGCCCCTTTAACTGGAGCTAATGGGAATCCTTCACATGGGTTACTGGGCCCAACAACCCAACTCAAAGGATCATTTGTTTCATCTTTCCATTGTGCTTTGTTTATAAAATTTTGCCAGATGATAGTTTTCTGGGTAATTTCCTTGCTGTCCAGGCCCCTCAGATTATTTAAAGTTAAGCAGTGTAGCTGGATGCAAAACTCTAGCTTTTGTTATGCGTATAGAAGATGTTATTGTTGTTTGTTTGGGATATTTTTACATTGTTTTCAAAGGGATGGGTCATATCCAAATCAATTGAAAAAATAAACCTTCTAGGAGACAGTGTTCAGATGAAGATCACTTTATGCTTGGGATTGAACAGCAAAGCAGTTGAAATTTGAAGTGTATTGTTTTTGTCTCCCCTTTTGGTAACCATGGGAATAGCAGAGTAACTTACATACAAAGCTTGTGGGAAGGAATAACCTTGGAAATTCTTCTACTGAAGAATGATTTAAACCTTGTTGTGACACATGAATCACTGGGTGGTGCTTTCTGTCAACATTCTTTGCTCTTCTGAACCAGAAAAGCCAGTATCTGCCTGGTTACTGGTGGTGCCACTGCTGCTGGGAAACAGAACTGTGACAGTGGAATTCTTCTGAAATCATTTTGAAATAGTTGCATGCACTTAGCAAATCCCATATAATATTTTCATCACACGTATCTTTTGGACATATTATTGATATTCTGCACTATAAAAAATGACATTTTGAACAACTTAATTTTTTATTAACTCAGAGAAAGAAAAAATATTTCAAGAAATTATTTTAACACCAGAACAATATCTAGGTATTGTATGTGATGGAATACTGTATTTCTTTCAGTTAATTTTACTTCATTATCTTCAGTCTGCATCTCCTAGAGAAGATATATATATATATTTCATTTTTTAATTCAAGTGATTTGAAGTGTTCTTCTTTTCTTTTGTGGAAATGATTGCTTTGTATTATACCTTCTCTTCAAAAACAAGATTAAATGGAAAAATATATTAAAGATGTTCTAGAGTTTATTAAAGTACGTCTCTGTAATGGTTTTTGCCTATTAAATAGGAAGATGAGGGTCCGAGAAAAATATGTGGCTAGAACATGCAATCAAACTAATTTTTTTATTTTCTTATCTGAATATTTTATCAAAAATCATTTTGTATTTTGTTTGCTGGCTGTATTCTTTGCGTAAGAACTTGCACATCAGACTTCAGATTACATTTATTGACACAACTTCACTATAAATCACTCCTCTGACAATTCCACAAGCACAGTGGTTCACACCTGTAATCCCAGAACTTTGGAAGGCCAAGGCAGGAGGATTACTTGAGGCCAGGAGTTCTAGACCAGTCTGGGCAACATAGCAAGAGTCTGTCTCCACGAAAAACAAACAAACAAAAAAGCAAAAATAACTTTAGAAATATTTTTATACATTAATAGGTTATATTAGCTTTTCCTTCACTGGCTCTTTTATTTTTATCATTCCTTCACCAGCTTTTTATTTTTTATTTATTTTTTTGCTAAGATGCTAATACGTGTCCATCTAAGACAGCATGTTAAATGTCTAAACTCAGAGGGCACCTTTAACCCCACTCTCCCCATGTCCAAGCAAAGTTTCCAAACATCATCACCTTGTGCTATGATACTCAGTCATAGGAAATCTCCTAATATACACACACACATACACACACACACGTAGAGAGAACATGAGCGTGTTGAATTAAGAAAACTAGGAAACAGCTTATATGTATGTATAAATATACGTATATATTATATGTAATATATACTATATACACATACATATATATTATATATAAATATAATGTGTGTGTGTATATATGTAGAGAGAGAGAGAGAGCTAAAGAGAGAGCTAATAACTGGCTTTAGTCTTTTGCACTTAGATGTGTCTTTATTTTGTTCTCATGTCCAATCTCCTTTAGCTTGAGAAATGTTTTGGCTTGTCTCTTTTGCCCACTCTTGCCCATTCAGCACATTTGCATGCATGAGCTGGAGCTACTTGACTTTGGGACCCAGATTCTAGGACCTCACATGTAATCAGGATGTGAATGCAGACATTCCATGCTATTGATTCATCTAGATAATCTTCCATTGTCACTAGTCAGTCATTGCAACACCACTGGATTTTATGAATCCACTTGGCCTGTGAATATTGAATATTGGAAAAAGTTTCTACCACCTAAACAAATTTTCAATTGGCCTTGCTTGTTTGCATCACTCACATCAACCTGCAAGAACATCTGCAATACCGACAAGACTGTGATTTCCTAGGAGACAACAATTGATTTATCATTGTTTGTTGCCCTGTGCTTTGATCAGTGCACAGTGTATTACATATGCCCAGTAACTGACAAATGAAGAGCTTCCTCTCCCCTACCTGGTTTGATTTATAAAACTCTGTTTCTGTAATCACTTGGAAACAACTGTGAGCTTATAACAGGAAGTCTCTAACTTCTACCCTGATTCTATTATAGAAATCACTTCTGGGGTTATGTGAACAGAAACCCATAAACCATCTATGGAGGTGAAGTCACCACAATGCTGTGTTGGACTTCGTCCTGTGAGTGTAGGGTAGGGAATTGTCTTCTAGGAGCAGGTGGTCATGGTATAGTGTGGAAGGGAAGAAGATAGAGAAAGAAGATAATTTTCTGGTACCTGGAATTTTGGCTTTATCAAAATTCCAAAATAGATCAAGCTCATTTGGGATATTCGTTCACATTTTATTTTTTTTATTACTGGCAATTGTCTCTCAAATCATGCTGTGCTTACTTGCTCTCCACTCCCACAACCTACCTCCACAATGACTTTTTGCTGTTCTATACTTTCACTATAAAATCTCTGCAGGGGTGAGTGATGAGAAAGGCTAAAAGAAGCAGCTGATTTTAATGAGAATGACAGCAGCCCTGACTAAACTAATATCCACTAAGGTTTGAATGACTAATAGCATTATTATTCCTCTGTTATTTGCATTTCGAAGTCTTGCCCCGTAGCGAATTATACCAGTTCCTGTTTTCACAAGTTCCTTTCTCCACGTTTATACTCCACATTCAGTGTTTAGAACTGAAAGAGTTGCTACACATCTAAATATTCCTCACAATGTCTGTTCTGAATCAGCATTTTTGCATAAAGGTGAATGTGGGTTCCGTGGAAACAGGGAATTCTGTGAGCCTGAAACTGATGGATGGCTTCATGTTTAGAAGTCAGTAATGCTGGTATGTGGGAAAATGTTGCTGTTCAGATCTCATTTTGGTCTCCATTTCATCGTCTTTGCAGCTTAAAAAATAATCCAATGAAAATCTTTGATGGGGAATGTAGCCTCAAACAAGTTTTCTTTATTCTTTTGTGATTCTAGAAATGTGATTATATCAATTAGGAAGGGTTTAAGTTTCTTGAGTGTCTCTAGGGAGTTTCATGTTTTACTCTTTGGTAATGCCCATAAAATTATGAGTGTGGACAAGCTTCAGACATCAGAAATCATCGCCAGCCTCCTTGCAGGGTCCAAAAGAAAATAATATTCTTTAAGTAAATAATATGTAATGTAAAAGGAATATATGAACTGCAATGGTATTGTCTTACCTTATTATCCTTTATAAGTAATATATAAATTCATATTACATATATATTGTGTATATGTTACATGCACACAAATTTACATGTAGAATTAGATATATATAGCTGAGCAAATACACATAACAAATACTTATTTGTTGTATATATTTATATGTTATATTTTATATATGTGTATGTATGTGTGTATATACATGTATTAAATGCTACATAGACAGACAAAAATATTGCTACTTCTGAAGTACAATGATCATGTTAACATTCCAAGTTTGAATGTAAATTAATCTCTAGACCTGTAACCAACTCCAATTCCCAACTCCTCTTCTCAACAAGGGGCTATGCTGAGGAAGGCTAAACAGCTGTGTGATTGAGAACATCCCCCACTCCCTCTTGCCCTCAGCCATGTACTTCTAATCAATTTTTTTTTGAGACGGAGTCTCGCTCCGTCTCCCAGACTGGAGTGGAGTGGCGCAATCTCGGCTCACTGCAAACTCTACCTCCCAGGTTCACGCCATTCTTCCACCTCAGCCTCCTGAGTAGCCAGAACTACAGGTGCCTGCCACCATGCCCAGCTAATTTTTAATTATTTTTGTATAATTTTGTAATTTTTTTTGTATTTTTAGTAGAGACGGGGTTTCACTGTGTTAGCCAGGATGGTCTCAATCTCCTGAACTCGTGATCCGCCCGCCTCGGCCTCCCAAAGTGCTGGGATTACAGGTGTGAGCCACCGTCCCCGGCCTTAATCAATTTTTAAATTAGACTGTAGTATGAGTTAGTGTATTATCTTGTCTTGTTGACACATTCTTTCTTGTTCAACTGGCATCCCTTTGAGTTCTGAAACAGCAGACTCTTTTCTATAAACGCGGTCCTTACTGTTATTTTCAATGTTTTCATTTGGTCAACAAATATTTATCAAGGGCCTATTTTGTGCAGACGCCAAGATGAGAAAGACATCCCTGTTGTCTTCAGTGAGCTGTGAGTCTAGAGAGAGGAGTATTGTCTTGTATTATATTATGTGCATAGAACTATGTATTATGACTATATGTTTATGTTTACAAACTTAGAATTTTTCTGTTAAAGGTATTTATATTCAGATGTATTGAAATGTGAGCTAAGTACATTTGTAGATCTTGAACCAAATTTTTTAGAAAACTGTAAAGAAAAGATAAACAAAAAATATTGCTTTTAGCCTGTGAAGAAAAAAATAAAAATGTGCATTTTTCTGACAATGATTGGTGAGTTTCCAAATATATATAGCCTAAGTTATTAAGGTTAAATAGTAAAACAATGTATCTTTATAAATTCTTGTGTAACTTTGTCTTTATAACTATGTTATTGATCAAATGTGGTTTCCCTTTTCTAGGGGAAAAAAAGGCCTTTAAAAATCTCTTATAGCTTGTTGATGATCAAGTCCCTGTAGAAAGTAATGTTTTGATGAAGAAAGTGAGAATAAATCAGGAACATATGGATTTCATTTACCTCCAAATGCACAGACTTTTTAAGAGGTTCTGAGGGAAATTCCTGACAAAATGCTCCTGTTTAGAGAATAAAACATATCTGAAAAATACACAAAAAGGTGGGCAACAGAAAAATTAAATATATGGAGTCTGCAATACATTGAATTTATTTCTCACTCAAACATGTCTAGAACTATTCTGGAAACACACAGCCACATCCTGGAATGACTAGTCCTTGCTAAAACTTCAATTCTGTGTTAAATGTGTGGACTGGCTCAAAAGGCAGCCAGTTATACATGCTTACAAATATTACCCTGAATAATGTAGTATTTCCAACATGTGACTTGGAAAACCCTTTACTAGTGGCTGGTGTTGGTGGGGTTGGTAGAAATGAAGCATGTGTGCACATGTGTGTGTGTAAAACAGCTAGCAACCTATTTTTAGAAATAGGGCACTTGCATCTCAATAATGCATTCTCATACCACTTTTCTGATGTATTTGCATTAATTTCACTCACATGTGCAATGTTACTCAATTGTATACCTCATTAACATGTTATGATAGTCTTCCTGAGAGGCAGGCATGAACATCTCAGCCATCGGAAGGGGATGAGGAGGAGATCAGAGCACCTTCTCCCTCTCATGTAGGGACAGTGGCATTGTTTGTGAGGTTTCTTGCCTCCCTGCTCTACTCTTTTTCACCTGTAGCCCATGTAGGAGTGATTCCAAGCTGTCTGAAAGAGCAGTGTGTCTGTGTATATGTTACATGCACACAAATTTACATGTAAAGTTCCTCAAAGCAGCATAGTTCTACGGTGCTCTTGTAAGCCTCCATGGAACCAAAGTGCATCATCCTTCTCTCCTCCGTCTCCTTCAAGGCAGGAGGAGGACACTGAGCAGCCCCAGGGATGGATGGATGACTGGAGGAAATGATTCACAAAACAGACTCAAAAGAGGGCAGTGGCACACGATGGGAGGTCCTCAAGCTTGATTTCCTGGAGGACCAGATAATCAGAAGGTGGCCCAAAGCATGAGGCCCCTGGCTTAAGTTCCCCATAGCCTCCAAGTGTTTGACACTATAGCATTGTGCCCAGAGATGACTCCAGTGGTTTTAAAATTGAACCTGAGCCTGGGGCAGAATAGAAATTGGAATCTCTGACATCATTGCCTCTGTGATCCTTGTGAGCAAACTGCCTCTCTGCATGTGGCTCCTCTGAGATCCAGGCTTCCCTGGAGCCCATGAGGTGCAGAGCACCTCCATGACCACGAAGAATAGATGAACTCTTTTCCACACTCTGGTGGAAGGCTCTCTGTTCAGTCTTCATTTGGGTGAATATTTTTATTTAGTAAGTACAGTCAGAACTTCTTGAATCATAACTTAACATTTTTGTAATAATGCCAGGAATTAATCACTTTCTGTTGCTCACATCTTGATTATACATTCTTTCTTCAGAACACTGTAAGATATCTGATCTTAAATAACAAGGTTTTGGAATTTACAAAACATTTGTTTCATTCTTTTCTCACCCAAAAATAGAGAGGCCTGATTCTTGCGTTGGCCCCATGAAGAGGCTAGCACCACAGTCTTTAAGGTGCTATATATATTTATATAACAGTTTATATAACCTAACAATATTTAGATTTTATAATGTAGTACAGATTTTTAAAATATTTCTATTTACAAAAATTGAGTGGGCTTATATATGTATGTATGTATAAAGATTATATGTATGGGTGGGTGGGTGTGTGTGTGTGTGTGTGTGTGTGTGTACATATATATATATATAAAATTTTTTTTTCCTGTAAGGTAGTGAATGGATTCAGAAGAAGGTAAATTGATTGGCATGGGCAGGAGAGGGCCTCAGGAGAAAAATAACCCAATGAATTTTGTGTAATAACTCATGAAATGATTTTAAGGCTTGGGGAAGTACAGCTATAAAAGAAAAGCCTGTCATGTGTAAAGCAGTACAATTTTTGTAAGCTTAATTTTCTGGAGGAAAAAAATTAAAATATTTGTTTTTGTCTCTCTCATAAGAGTTCACAAACTATCTTCTATCTTTTGTATGGAAGTGAGTGTGCTGTCTAAACTTGTCTCAACCTACTATCAACGAACCAGGTAAAAATGGAAAAAGGCATCAGAGAGTCACGTTGTTTGATCAAGTGGTCTCTAAACAGTTGGTTAGGTTGACTATCCTCAACAGGAAATGATTCAAAGGTAGCAACATTGACTGCTTTTGTTTTTGTTCTATTTTGTTATTTAATCTACATGACATCATGGTGCTAAAGAGCAAATCCCTGGTAATTTGTAAAGGTATTATGTCTCTCTGGCCACTACAATACTCCCAGGTCCAAAAGCCAGGTGGCGGGGTCACAGAAGGAAGCTGCTCCCTCACTGATGTCCCTAGTGTCTCCCTGCCTCCTGCCTGGCATTCTGTATTTCTGTGCTAGGTTAGATGCTGTCAAATGTGTTGCTTTTCGCCAGCCCAGGGACTCGGCATCTATCTACACTGTAGATTATTATGCTTTCTACTTCCATAAAAAGCAAGCAATTTGTCTGCATCGTTCTCTACACCCTAGAATACGCCGTCTTGACCAATAACCAGTGAGGCACAATCAGTTGTGGATCTCCAGCTAAAACCTAACTCCTTTGTCCCCTTCCTTGGTTGACGGAGGTTCCCTTCCTCCCAATCAGAGCCTTGCAATGATAACCAAACTCTACGTATCCAATGACAGTCATAGGTCATCAAAAAAATCAGAAATTGTTCACCTTAATACAATCTGCTGACCAAAAGCCATGATATGAAAGCAGCAGGAATTTTTGATTATTTTCCTCTGCCTTTTTTGAGGAAAAAAACAGGTGGGATGGAAGGAAACCAGTTATAATTCAATAGGAAAGAAGTTACATGCTTTTAGAGAACTTTCAACCCTTCGTGTGACTTTTTGGGAATAACCAAACCATAAAGGCCAATTAAGTTCCACATGTCTGTGGGGTGTGTCCTGTAACAAGTCAAGAGGTAAATGAGACAGAAGAGCAATACAAAAGAAGAAGCCCCCTGCCCTACAGAAATAAAATGCTCCCCAGAAGACAGTGGGAAAGATTCTTCTTAGAAAAATGGGACCAGCATGGATGCAAGTAAATTGTTGGACATAATGATCTTAATAAAGACACATCCATATAAGAACTTACAAGGAGTTCCCCCAGATAATAATTACAGGGAGTAAATAGATATCCTGTAGCACATCATTAGCAATATTTTTCTAAAAGTCTAATTGTTATTTGTCTAGAATTCCTGCAGTTGTGATAGTATGGTGATGCGTAGGAGCACACATGAGCTTATTCATCTCGAATATTCTAGTTCTCTTTCAAGAACAACTTAGAATGGCAGCAGTTAGAAAGTTAAAGGATTCTAGACACGTCTTTGATTTCACTTTTTTTGAGCTTCCCTTGAATTATTTTTAAAGAAGGAATTAATCCTTAAATATTCTTTTAAAAATTTTTAGTTGTTACAGATACATACTGGTTGTGCATACTTATTGGAAACATGTAATATTTTGACACAAGCCTGCAATGTTTAATTATCAAATTAGGATAATTGGGGTATCCATGACCTCAAGCATATATTATTTGTTTTAGGAACATCCAGAGTGCACTTTTTTAGTTATTTTGAAATATATAATAAATTATTCTTAACTATAATTGCCCTATTGTGCCACCACATGCTAGATCTTATTCCTTCTATCTAACTTCATTTTTGTACCCGTTAACCATTCCCTCTTTATCCCCCCTCGTCACTACACTTCCAAGCTTCTGGTAACCATCATTCTACTCTCTCTCTCCATGGCTACAAGTTTTTATTTTTAGCTCATATATTAGTGAGAACGTGCAATATTTGTCTTTCTATGCCTGGCTTATTTCACTTAACATAATGAAATCCTGTCATTTGCAGCAACATGGATGGAACTAGGGGACATTATGTAAAATATTATTTTTATTTGTTTATTATACTGACTTCCTTAAATTTAAAAATGCTTTTAATTTTTTTACCTAGTAAATCACAGTCTCCTGATGGATCACTGTATTAATCTGTTCTCATACCACTATAAAGAAATACCTGAGACTGGGCAATTAATAAAGAAAAGAAGTTCAATTGACTCAAGATTCTGCAGGCTATATAGGAAGCATGGCAGCTTCAGCTTCTGGGGAGGCATCAGGAAATTTACAATCATGGTGGAAGGTGAAGGGGAAGCTGGCATGTCTTATATGGCAGGAGCAGGAGGAAGAGGAGTCGGAGAGGTCCTACAAAATTTTAAACAACCAGATCTCATGAGAACGATATCAGAAGAACTACAATAGGGGGATGGTGCTAAACCATTAGCAACTGTCCCCATGTTCCAATTACCTCCTGCCAGTCTCTACCTCCAGCATTGGGGATTACAATTCAACATGAGATATGGGTGGGGACACAGATGATCCAAACCATATCAGCCACAATGCCAGGTGTTAATCCTCTTGTTCCTTTTTCCTGGCCTGTGGGAATTCCTTTCTTCTCCATCAGGGACTTATAATGAAAGAACTTCTTCCACTTCTTCTATGACAATTATGACACCAAGAAAACAGTAAGTCATCAAGTACAAAAAGAGCTGAAAGAAATTCTGACAAAATGTTAAGAGGATATTAAACCTCCATAAGGCCATCTACTCTTGTCAACCTGTGATTAAATAGAATAAATGGTGGCCCTCAACTCCCTGGGACAAAAGATATTAAAAATAGCTCAGAAATGCTACCCAGACTGGGTGCAATAGCTCACATTTGTAACCCCAGTGACTTAGGAGGCCGAGCTGAGAGGACTGCTTGAGGCCAGTTCAAGACCACCCTAGACAACATAGTGACATCCCATTCTACCCCTCAAAAATAATTTTTTTTTTAAGACAGAGTCTCTCTGTGACCCAGGCTGGAGTGCAGTGGTGCGATCTTGGCTTACCACAACCTCCGCCTCCCGGGTTCAAGCAATTCTCCTGCCTCAACCTCCCAAGTAGCTGGGAATATGGACATGTGCCCATGCCAGGCTAATTTTTTTGTATTTTTAGTAGAGATGGGGTTTCACTGTGTTAGCCAGGATGGTCTCGATTTCCTGATCTCATGATCCGCCTGCCTCAGCTTCTCAAAGTGCTGGGATTACAGGTGTGAGCTACCACGCCCGGCCAAAAATAAATTTTTAAAAAGAAATGCTATCCAAAGCATGTAGACAATGAGCATTAGGGTTAAATACTCATAGAGGATGGACTCCAGTTTTAATTGGCAAGCCTTGTCTACACTGACTCTCCCAAAGGACAACTCATTGAAGGTAAAATCTGGATTTTTTTTGCCAGTAATGGTCTGGAATGGTCCAACTCCATGAAAGATTAGAAAAACAAGAAATTGTCCATCAAAACTCACCTAGGCTCTACATATCTTTGGGCTATTTTTAAAACTTAAAGGGAAATGTTGTCTTTATTTTCTAGATTTTAAGTTCCAAAAGTTAACTCTAGCCATGTGCACATTTTGTCACATTTCTCATCAACTCCCTCAGGAAAAGCTACATTTTAAGATGGTTGCATGTAACATGACATCATCCAAAATAAACCGAAGCAGATTTTCTGAACACGCTGCACATGACAACAAATGCTACAACTTGACTGGTGTCCAACATGGGAAATACTTCAAACGTTTGAGAAAAGACATTAAAATTAAAGAAAACAAAACACCAGGGTTATTTTCACAGGAAACAAAGAGCACTTACCAAAATCACCATCTTTTGCTTTGCCTTCAGCATTGCTAGGTTTTCAGTCTGGTTTTTTTTTTTGGTCACATTGTATTTTAGACACAGGAAATAAGACAGCCAAAGGCAATATTCCTCACTTACTCATGCAAAGTCTCGTGATGAGCAGAGGCGGAAGTCATGGAATAAACAAAAACAAATCCATGACCCTCAGAACCATGGATTTTAATTATTTCACACAAGTAAAACGTTCCAAACATGTGTACTGACATGTGTTCAGTGGACAACAGCACTTGGAACTGAAAGCATTTCTCCCATATGAGAAGTATGGGAAATGTAAATATCCTGGTTTCATGTTCTCCTGATCCTGGGGGAGGCTTGGGGGCTAACAGAAATCTTTAGATAGGAAATTCACAAGTGCGAGGTAGATACAATGAGTCTTTCTTTAGTTCCCTCTCTCACAGGCTTCACCACTTTGGGCCTTAGTTTCCTTATCCATAACTGAGTGCTGTGAAAACGACATTATCTAAGATCGTTTTCGCTGTGAATTTTGAGAGTGTATGATCCTTTCAGAACTTCCTCATGAATTCTGTGGGTATGTGACAAACTTTATCTCGCTAAAAGAAGCGTGAGTTTAATTTACTCACTATGTTGTTTGCCTAAGTGTATTAACCTCTGTGCCATGATTCTTAGTATTTCCACATTGTAGGTGATTAGTCCAGGGATATCACCCAGCCAAATTCCCTGTTCCTATAGAAGGCAACACCGGCAGTATTTGCAGTGTCTCAGGTTTGCATTAACATTTCTTAGAAATGGAGCTGCTGTTAGATATTTCACAATCCAATTAGAAAGACTGAGATAATTTTTACAAGTTGTATAT
The DNA here is from genome assembly GCF_000951045.1 of Mandrillus leucophaeus. Taxonomy (NCBI): domain Eukaryota; kingdom Metazoa; phylum Chordata; class Mammalia; order Primates; family Cercopithecidae; genus Mandrillus; species Mandrillus leucophaeus. Next base: position 1,037,246 of record NW_012103343.1, read on the forward strand.
CTTCTGCAATTTACATCTCTAAGTGACTGAGCAGTGACTAATATGAAGGCAAATATTATTTCATTACCTCAGTTTACTTGCTCCACACCTCCAAGATATAAATGACTGATAATGCTTATGAGTTGGTGTTAGTACATTATAGCCCTAAATATCCTCTCAGTGTTTTTTGTTTGTTTGTTTGTTTGTTTTTGAGATGGAGTCTTGCTCTGTCGCCCAGGCTGGAGTGCAGTGGCGCAGTCTCGGCTCACTGCAAGCTCCGCCTCCCGGGTTTACGCCATTCTCCTGCCTCAGCCTCCCGAGTAGCTGGGACTACAGGCGTCTGCTACCTCGCCCGGCTAATTTTTTGTATTTTTTACTAGAGACGGGGTTTCACCGTGTTAGTCAGGATAGTCTTGATCTCCTGACCTCGTGATCCGCCCGCCCCCGCCTCCCAAAGTTCTGGGATTACAGGCGTGAGCCACGGCGCCCGGCCCCTCTCAGTGTTTTAAAACACATCTTCCTAAGTAAACTCATTTCGTTTCAGGCTTATGTTTAAGGAAGTAAACTTTTTTTTTTTCTTTTAAATCCCTTAGTCACTTTAATAAATGTGTTTATGAATGTTAGGGAAAGAATGAGCAGGAAGAAGCCTTATTCACTTAAAGGAAAGTTAGGGCAATGACGTTGAATAAAGAAGAAACATTGTTTTTTGTTGTTGTTGTTTTTCCTTAAGACTCGCTATGTTGCCCCTGCGGGACTCCTGAGCTCAAGGGATTTTCCTGCCTCAGTCCCCTGAATAGCTGGGGCTATAGAAAAAACAAATTTGTCATTGTTTGGGGCAAAGCCCTACACATATATTCCAGATAATTTCCATGTTTAAAATTTATTCCACTCAAGTAGCTGATTTTCCTAGTCAGTTTATGTCTACACGAATAGGTAAGAAATTGAGACTTCCAGTTAAATATGGAGAGATATACTTTTCTCTCAACCCTCTCCAAAAACCTTACTAAAGAGAGTAAAACTAACAAAGGCATAAACAGTGCACTTAACTGCTACTGAGATATAACTGGTAAGTGTTCAGGACTCTTGAAAGCTAGTTAAATTATTGGCAGCTTGAAGACAGTCAAAGTAAGAGTATCTACCCCACTGGAAATGGGCAAATGCTATAAATCAGAGTTTTTCCTTTCTTTTCTTTTTTTCTTTAGAAAGTCATTTATTGCCACTGAATAAGCCCCTAAGAAAAATGACCATCAGGGACACTAGGGAGGTAAAGACAGCAGATGGACATTATCAGCATGAATTCAGAAGCTAGGAAGCAGATATTTAAGTGGTAACTGATTTATCAGACTAAAGGAAACAAGGGAAGCTTTCAAAGGGGGAAGGTCTATTCCTCACTACCACCACCAAACAAACAAACAAAAAGCTGTTCAATGCAGAAAACCCTGGAAAAGCTTACGAGTTTGAGACCTTAGTACCTGTGGAAGTAGAAGGGCAAGGTGGGACTGAAAGCAAGACGAAATGTTGAAAGTCTATTAAAGAAGAAATTGGGTCCTTAGAACCCCTCAATTACCACACCCAGTCGGGTGATTATTCCTCTCATAATCTGCAGATAAGAGTTTAATAAGATAGACTGTAAAGTGTGGTATGCCAGAGTTACTGAGGGTGAGTTAGTCTGACATGCTGTACCAAAAACAGGGGAGTTAAGTGAAAATTAACATACTGCATGGAGACACCCAAACTCTCTTCTTTCATTCAACTACCAGGATGTTGGCAACCAGGTTCATAATCTCCAGGTATGAAATTGAAGAACTATGCCGGGCGCAGTGGCCGGCATCTGTAATCCCAGCACTTTGGGAGCCGGAGGTGGGTGGATCACACGGTCAGGAAATGGAGATCGTCCTGACCAACATGGTGAAACTCCGTCTCTTCTAAAAATACAAAAATTAGACCGGCGTGATGGGGCGCACCAGTAGTCCCAGCTGCTCAGGAGGCTGAGGAGGGAGAATCGCTTGAACCTGGGAGGAGAAGGTTGCAGTTACCCGAGATCACGCCACTGCACTCCAGCTTGGCGACAGAGTGAGCGTCCGTCTGAAAAAAAATAAAAAAGAAGAAATAAAAAAGAAAAGAAATTGAAGAACTAAAATCTGAGGAACTACCCTAAGATGTGGAGAGTGGTTGGAGTGCTAACAGTTGGGGATCTCCCCAAAATGGCCTGGTCCCCACCAGATTACCCTGTGGTTCAGCCCGACTACCCTCACCCATGTGAAAACCAAAGTTTCTAGTCAGCAACTTATTTTTAAAAACTTTGCATTTAAAATGTCAGCTGACGACCAAATCAATAGATATTACAGGAAAAACTTACATAAAGGGCCATGACCTAAAGAAACAAACAAAAAAAGAATCTGGAGAAAATAGAGACAAATTAGAGAGTAGGAAAATATTTAAAAACTAATGTTTTCAGAGGTATATAAGAAACAAGAGCAGCAGGCTATGAAAAGGATCATATGGAGAAAAATCTTTGTAATTAAAAATATGTTAATTATCTTAAAAAGTTAACAGGAAACTGGAAATATAAAAAAGTTCAGGATAAACTTCCGAAAGCAGGACAAGATAAAACAGGAAAATTATAGATAAAATTTAAGAAAGATAAAGAATAAAGTGTAATGTGAGTTATAAGAAGAGAGAATTAAACAAAATTGAAAAAAAAAAATTGTCAAGCAAATAATACAGAAATGTTTTCCAGAATGGAAATGAATAAATTTTGAGATTGATCGGTTCAGATTTTCAGAAAAATGAATTTCAACTACTCAACTAAAGGCACATGTATATAAAATGATAAAATGCCAGGAATAGAAGGGTCACTTGAAAAGATTGAAATTAGAAAAGATTTCTAAGGTCAGAAAGCGACCTTAGAAAGTAGAAAATAATGAACAAATTGCTTTGAAAACCTGAGGGAAAACGATCCCAGCCTAGAATTCCATGCCAAGAAATTTTAAAAGACAAATATGAGGGAAGAAAATAGTGAACTAGGCTGGGCGTGGTGGCTCATGCCTGTAATCCCAGCACTTTGGGAGGCCGAGGCGGTTGGATCACGAGGTCAAGAGATTGAGGCCGTCCTGGCCAACATGGTGAAACACCGTCTCTACGAAAAATACAAAAAATTAGCTGGGCATGGTGGCATGCGCCTGTAGTCCCAGCTACTCAGGAGGCTGGGGCGGGAGAATCACTTGAACCCGGGAGGTTGCAGTGAGCCGAGATCACACCACTTCATTCCAGCCTGGCAACAGAGTGAGACTCCATCTCAAAAAAGAAAAGAAAAGAAAATAGTTAACTGCAGGTAGAAAATAAGCATTTTCAATTGCAAGGTCTCAAAAAATGCGTCCACATACCATATTTTAAGAGCTATTGGAGGATATGATTGAGCAACATGAGGGTATAACCCAAAACAGAAGTAGCTAGAGGATCCAGGAAACAAGCATTGAGAAACAGAAAAGAAAGAAAATTCCCAGGATCTTGATGAAGAAAAGTTCTAGAACATCAGCTGCCTGTGGTCTGAGAGAAACCAGTCTAGACTGGTGAGGAGGTTGGAGGGCTCTAGTTGGAATAACCAATATGCTGGAATAATTAGGACACTTTTGGCAGAAAGTTTAGGGATGAATTAGCAATTGGTACATTTAAAAGTAAGAAAAAAAAAGAGGTAATGCTTAACTCCAGGGAAAGCAAGTTACACAAAAAGAAGTGTAATCATGAGTAATATCTGTGACTAGTATTTCCATTGTAATAACAATTTTCAGGGTAAGGTAAGTGCATCTGATTTTTTGGTGAGATGAGAAATAGCACATAGGTTGAGAAAGCTAAATGTTTAACTTTCCCAATAGCAAAGCAAGAGATAGCATCTACAACTGGCTTGCTTTTAAAATAATGTACATGTATTACTCTGATTAAAAAAAAATCAATGGCATATTTTTTTAAAAAGAAAAGCAATTACTTGGAAAAATTTAAACCAAATTCCATCACTTTTCTACCATAACACGTTCTGAACAATTCAGACATTTTTAAAAGTTGAAAATCATGACTTGAATTTTATTCCAGGCTAAAATATTTGACTAGATGTTACTTCCGAAGTGGCCAGGCCAATTCTCAACTTACTATGACCCTCTGAGTAGCAAGATTAATATTTCCAAACTCTCCGAGATTAAAATTCTATGCAATTGATTTGTTGTACCAAACATATCTATTCTCCCCCACTGTACTAGTATGCTAACTTTGGAACTCGGAACTCCCAGGAAAATAGTCTAGAATGTATCACTTTCCTTTTACCTGTACTGTTTGTCTGTCTCATATTATCTAATGGCATTCTTATTCCCTATTGAATATATATTTCTAAATATCTATGAAAGATTAAAATTTGAAGGGAAAATTTCAGAGAATTCAAATCCTTAAGGTCAACTATTTGCTTAAATCAGTTTTTCCAAGAACTGCTAAGTCAAGTTTAATTCTTTCTTAAATATTATTACATATACCTATCCTCTCATGCCCGTGCCAATGAACCAGCTGTTTTTGAGAAGGCAAAAATTTTATCTCTAGATTTTATCTGAACAAGTTTTCCAAAAGAGATCATTGTAGAATGAAGCATACCTGCTGGTGACCTCTTCATTTCTAAGAAAGGAATTAGAAATATTTTCGTGTGTGTGTGAATAAACAGTGCCTGACAAGACCTACATGGTTGCTGAAATCCATTGTTTCAAATATCAGAGCAAGGCCTTACGGTTTTCCTTTCTGGAGGCACAGTTCTGCCAGTATCATTTCTTACTTGAGCATTAAGAAAGTCAATTTCCTTGACTCTTAGAGCAATAATTTTGGAGGATTGTGAACCTTTTACAAATGTGACTAGAAAAAATAGTAGGTACAAATACAACAATAAAACTTGGGAGGATTTCCAGGCTTTGGACAGTACCTTGAATACAGCATGCATTTTTAAATATGTACAGACCAATTATCACAAAGAGAGAGAGAGAAAAAGAAAGAACATACCTATATTTTTATAAAACTGAAAGAAAGGGCTGGGCACGGTGGCTCACACTTGTAATACCAGCACTTTGGGAGGCCGAGGCTAGCGTATCCCCTGAGGTCAGGAGTTCGAGACCAGCCTGACCAACATGGTGAAACCCTCTCACTACTAAAATACAAAACATTAGCCAGGCATGGTGGCATGTGCCTGTAGTCCCAGCTACTTGGGAGACTGAGACAGGAGAATCGCTTGAACCTGGGAGGCAGAGGTTACAGTGAGCCGACATCTTGTCACTGCACCAACCTGGTGACAGAGCAAGACTCTATCTCAAAAAGAAAAAACAACAACAACAACAACAAAAAAAGACCTGAAATAAAGACACATAGATATATTTGTTTTATTTATTTATTTTTTTAGACACAGCATCTCTCTCTGTTGCCCAGGCTGGAGTACAGTGGTGTGATCATAGCTCACTGCAGCCTCCAACTCCTGGGTCTGAGAGATCCTCCTGCCTCAGCCTCCTAAGCAGATGGGTCTGCAGGGACATGTGACCATGCCTGGATAATTTTTAACTTTTTTGTACAGACAGAGTTTCACTATGTTGCCCAACTGACCTCAAAGTCCTGGCCTCAACATATATTTAATATTTTAGGAAACCTTTTCATTTTAAGTGAGTTCTTTTTGAAATACAGATAGTTAATTTGTCTTATTTGTTTTGAAATGTTGTAAATAAAATATTTTAAAACAAAGTATATACACAAACTCTTTAATCATGTATGGAGTGATTTATTAAAAGGAAAAACCCAGTTTAGAAATTATGATTTTCAAGCTCCAATGGGTAGAAATACACAACACCTCTAAAACGGTATCAGTTTTCTGAAGGGGAAAAGTGATAAACGATTTCAATAACTCTTGGTCTATTCTTTGAATATTTCACGAGAAAAGGTAAATGAAGGTTGGAAAGAAATTGTCCTTAAGAGTCCAGAAGAGTATTGACAAATACTTATTTTGAATTTGATTTCTTTTGTTCTAGTTCCTAATTTTATAAAACCATCTGGAAGAGTGCTGCTAAGATAAACTAAAGAGTTCTAATGATCTGTGTTATAGTTTAGATATCATAATAGTCACCATAGTTGTAACTTCAGCCAACTGAATTTTAGCTTGAATTTCATGCTTTCTGTTCTTATATTTCACTAAATAGCTTTAGATTTTTTAAATTTAAGTTCCTTATGGCTTTCTATGTTTGAGTTCCTCTCGTTCTAGATTATTTAATTTTCCACTTTTATATAGTGTAGTTCATTTCAGAAATGAGATGTTTTTCTTAATATTTGTCTGATTTTCAGTATTCAACAGGTACTAAAATTGCAAATTTGATCAAGAGAATAAGTATTGTGGTATAAGGGGAAGTGTATTTAGTATAAAATAATAACATCTTCAAAATAAGTCCATTTTATGACTATTAGTAAAGCTACACTGATGTTATTCTCTATAAAAATATCTTTTTCATTTTTAACCAAAGTTTACTTCTTTTATTTATTTTATTATAAAATAAAATATCAACCATAATAAAAAAACATATTAAGAGTATTGTTAGCCCACATAAAAGGAATGAACAGGAAATAAATGCAAGCAATGATAGATACCAAATTCAAAATGGTGATTCTTGGCAGGGAAGTAAGTTGATATAATTGGAAAAAAGTACACAGGACCTTCAATTATTTAGACAAAATGTTATTTCTTAAGTGAGTTCTCTTTGTAATACTGCATTTTGTATGTATCCTAATATTGCATAAACTTGTAAACACACACACAGAGTCAGCAAAGCATGTGAAATTTAGAGTAGCTCTGATGTTGCCACATTCCTATGGTTCACAAGGAACAAAACCAGACTTAGCATTTAAGGACTGTGTAGCTTAATATCTCCTGCATGAGCAGGGGAGGTGCTGTTTGAAGGCAGTAGTAATATTGCCAAAACCTAAGAGGCCACACCACTCTGTATGGGACAGTTTACCACTGGAGAAAGATGGGTTCTCAGTCACCCTGGAGGTGAAACAGGGAAGTCTGAGTTGCTTTTTCTCTCATGCTTTACTCTGTTGGACTTGGATTTCAGAATAGATGAATGCCCTAGGTGGTAAGTGCAACATGTCATCTTCTATGGTAAACCAACCCAGGAACTACAAAGGAGGGAATTACCTTATGCCATTCTTTTTTTTTTTTTTTTTTTTAACTTTATGGCAGGAATAATCTCTGTAAACATGTGAGATCCATTACCTAGTTTTATGTTACAGTTTGGACTTATTTCTTTTTATTACCTAAAAGCCTATAATAAGGAATTGTTTATTCTCTCACACCCTACGCCTAAAGGTGGGATCGGAGCCAAATCTTAGCATCCCTATATTATTTGAAGACCGTTATGTCTCCATCTTGTCTAAATAAAATGGCTAATACGAACCCATTTACAAGAATTAATGCAAATAACTATTTAATAATTGTATTCCTTGAAAGTTGTGGATACAGGAGACATTTGTGAATGTAAGAATTTTTTTAAATACACTGCACATTTATTATTTAATAAATCAAGGAAGAGATATCACTATTTGTAAGGTAAATAATCATATCTTTATCTTGTCTGCAAAATTTGTTTATTTACTTATTTATTTATTTATTTTATTTTATTATTTATTTATTTTTTGAGACAGAGTCTTGGTCTGTCGCCCAGGCTGGAGTGCAGTGGCACAATCTCGGCTCACTGCAAGCTCCGCCTCCCGGGTTCACGCCATTCTCCTGCCTCAGCCTCCCGAGTAGCTGGGACTACAGGCACCCACAACCATGCCCAGCTAATTTTTTTGTATTTTTAGTAAAGACAGGGTTTTACTATGTTAGCCAGGATGGTCTTTATCTCCTGACCTCGTGATCCGCTTGCCTTGTCCTCCTGAAGTGCTGGGATTGTAGGCGTGAGCCACCACGCCCTGCCCTGTATATATTTATTTTTAAAATGCTTTACAACTATGTTGGTGATGTTGACTCCAATTTTTGTGGGCAAGTTGCCAGAACTTGTCAGCAGAGCTTCCTAAGGTAGCAAGCAATTGTAGTCAATTGTGTTAATACAAAAGCTTAACCAGTCATGCCAGCAATCTGCTTTTACTGTGCATTATCCAGTCAGAAAATCCATACTTTGTATGTAGACTGAACAATTGACAGTTTGCTATTTTATTCTACCAAGTGGGTATGGACCCAAGTAGTGAGGATAGTAATTGTTTTCTATTTAAAAACTAGAATCCCAGAAGCAGCAAGTAAAATGGTGAAGAGACCACAATATAGCCCAGACCATCTGACAATTTCACTTGACCTCAGCCAAGATGCCGACAAGCAATTAACTGACCATTTCATATCATTGCAATATGGATTATTCTGTCACCAAATAGATCTGGTGATCATATGCATGTGTTGTTCAACTGTCAAAAGAATTATATTTATTTTTAATTCATTCATTTTCTAATTAAAGTTTAGAAAAAAGCTTCTCTAAATGCTCATATTTTATGATGTAGGGTATTAGGCTGTGCTAATGAACTTGGAGTTACTCACATTTCTTAAAGTACAGAACTTGACTTAATAAAGTTTTTCTCTCTATCAGCATTGTTATGAGAAAAATCATTTTATTTTCATTCTTAAAAGGACTTCATGCATGAGATTGCCACTCTGCAGAGTATTTATCAAACATGGACAAGCTTACATGTAATCACTGTGTTGAAAGGTTAAGTTAAAGTAGCATATAACCTATACATAAGAAGCAAGATAAATATTCCAATTGTAACCTTACAGAAACGTCCCACTATATAGGGCAAAGGGTCTTCAACTGGAGTTTTTGCCCTTGATGGCTACCCCTCTGCAAAGTGTCTAAAAAGATAGCATCTTCCAGTTAAAATTGTGGTACAGTTTGTTGATATTTTAAAAGTAATAAATTACACATATCTAACATTTTAAAGAAGTTTTATCCTTCTTAAGCAGTTTTTGATCATGCCCATCTTGTTCATGTTAGTAATTACCTATACACTGCAAGCATGAACATTCTTGTGATCAAAAATCCTTCAAAACTACCTCCTTATTGCGATTATTTACAGAGAGTTACTGGAAACTGGAACTAGAGAATGATAAAGTTAGGAAAATGTGGTGTTGTACATATCTACATGTAATAATATGATCAATTTTCACAGTTAACATAGTGTATCTTGTTAGGTTATAAATGTTAAAAAATATTCATTTTCTATTAAGATTCTTGGGCAAAAAGTTAAATTGTAGAAATGTCATAGACATTCAAAACTTTCCTTTTTTTACTTAAGTCCCCTATTTACTCATGTCTCCTCTTTTGTTATATCCATGGTTAAAAACACAGACTTTGGCTGGGCGTGGTGGCTCATACATGTAATCCTAGCACTTTGGGAGGCTGAGGCGCATGGATCACAAGGTCAGAGGTTGGAAACCAGCCTGACCAACATGGTGAAACCCCGTCTCTACTAAAAATACAAAAATTAGCCTGGCGTGGTGGTGCGTGCCTGTAATCCCAGCTACCCGGGATGCTGAGGCAGGAGAATCGTTTGAACCTGGGAGGTGAAGGTTGTAGTAAGCCAAGATCGCACCACTGCGATCTTGCACCCTGGGTGACAGAGCGAGACTCCATCTCAAAAAAACAAACAAACAACAAAACAAAACAAAACAAAAAACCACAGACTCTGAGTCAGGCAAACAGACCTGGGTTCCAATTCAGCTCTTTCTGAGCTAGTTTCTTTACCATTCTGATCCTCTAAGTCTCTAAGTCTTCATCTGTAGAACATTAATAATAATGCCAACATCATAGGGTGATTGTGAGAAATTCCTGCCTTAATACATCTGAAATGCCTAACTCAGATCCTGCCAGTTAGAACACAGTAACAAGGGGCTCTCCAAATCATCCTTTAGGAAGGAAGACCCCCACCTTTAGGAAGACCATGGTGGCAGGCGCAGTCACTGTAGAGGAAGTTGGCAGCAAGGACAGTAGCATCACTTCCACCCCTCCTACCACACCAGATGCTTTTTTCCCCTACCAAAAAGTGTTCACAAGAAAAATTTCTGATGTAATTCTGAGGGTATACACAATGTACGGACTCAGGAGTAATTTTTATTCTCAGAGATACTTATATTTGAATGAGTGGAAACCAACAGAATGACATGAAATTTAAAATGACATGAAAAAAATAAAACCCTAATACAGAATTTCAGGCATCAATGAAACAAATAGCCAAGGTATCCTGTAAATTCATGCTCTAATAGTTCTAATTGTTTGCCTATTGTGGCTATCTTGGTTAGGAGTTCTAATTGTTTGCCTATTGTGGCTATCTTGGTTAGGAGTTCTAATTGTTTGCC
>NW_012103343.1:1047682-1059761 GCF_000951045.1 Mandrillus leucophaeus
AGTTCTAATTGTTTGCCTATTGTGGCTATCTTGGTTAGGAGTTCTAATTGTTTGCCTATTGTGGCTATCTTGGTTAGGAGTTCTAATTGTTTGCCTATTGTGGCTATCTTGATTAGGAATTATTTCATTACAAAGAACAGAAAACTACACATGTGATATCAAGAAAAATCAAAGGTAAGGGATTTATTAGGAGGAATCAGTGGTATCTCATACAAACCAAGGGCAGGATACATTACTCATGTCGGTTTAATCTTTTCTTTATGGAATCTGTTCTCAGTTTTTCTTGGCAAATGGGCCAAACATGATCATCCCTGTTCTGGAGTATTTTAAGAGACTCTGAGAGAGTCATTTTTGGGAGTTTGTACCTCTGTCCTTCCATCTGCCACCTTGTAACAAAGCTTTCTGCCTTAGGTTACCAACTATCTGCTGCAGTAGTTGAAACCCATCTGCCTTAAATGTAAGACAGGCAATCTAAATTGAGTCTAAATATTACATCCATTTTTGGCATACACTATAATCTGCCTGGGAAATAAGAAGCCAAAACATTTTATTTCTCTTATGCTAGTCTTCTGTTTTTACACACTTGGTTTAGGGGCATGGGGAGTGGTGTTAACTTTTTGTTTTACTTATACTACATAGATGTGTACTCTGTAAAAATACCTTTATCTGTATTTGTATCTACATCTGAGTCTACACCTGTATCTGTATCTATATCTGGATCTATGTCTATCTATCTGTAGATCTGATGCAGGATTTTTTGCTCCTTAGTTCAGCTAAATCCGGGTTCTTGTCTCACAACCAGGAAAAATTAGGCACGTGGACACATTGACAGGTGAGGAGGGTGGAATTTATTAAGCAAAAGGAAAGCTGTCAGCAAAGAGAGGGGTCCTGGGCACAGGTTTCCACCTCACAAATTGAATACCAGGCTACCACACACAAGCTGAAGAAGCCAGGCTCTTCCCCTGCATAAGGAGCAAATTTTTGGTGGCTCTACCCTGTCTTTCCAATGTGCCTGCAGGCCCTTCGTCTGAGCCACTGTACACTGCATGTGTTAAAGGATGAAATTTTTCACCATGGGCATGTTTAGGCAAAACCCTGGTGCACACTGACCTGGGTAGGTCAGAGGTTCTCCAGGGACCCTCCCTTATCTCCCTAGGCATTTGTCTGTCTCTTGCCACTATCTTATCTACATATTTTAGTTCCAACTCTGGGGCTAGAAAATTAATCTTTAATCAAAGAACATACTTGCTTTCTGTTGTTTCTCAATGCTCAGGGAGACTGAATGACAATTTGGGTCTGAATGACAATTCACCAGTGCGGCTTATGGGCCCGTGCTGGTTCAGGGGTTATTCTCTATTCTAATTAACCAGGGACAATTAGCAGGGGCAGTGGGACTTAGACTTCTTAAGCACAGAAAGTGAGGGGAGAAGACTGCAAAAGAAATTTACAGGTGCATTCTCCAAACAACAATAATTCCACCACCTAAGGCATCAGGATTACATTTTCAGTATGCATTACTTGGGACATTTGTTTAAAATGCAGCTTCCAGTGCTCCATCTTTTAACACGGTTGCTGATGTTGAAAAGACTAACATGACACATTTTTACATGTTGGTAAGGTTCATGCTCTTAAGCTGTGGTAAATAAAAAGATATCTGAAATTAATCTTTTCAGTATAAAGGCATATTTTTAGTAGCATTTTCTGAGTGTTCTTGTGGAACTAACAAAATGAGAGTGGAAATTCCTTTTTTTTTTTTCAAGATGGAGTCTCGCTCTGTTGCCAGACTGGAGTGCAGTGGCACAATCTTGGCTCACTGCAATCTCTGCCTCCCAGGTTCAAGTGATTCTCCTGCTTTAGCCTCCCGAATAACAGACTACAGGTGCATGCCACCACTACCAGCTAATTTTTGTATTTTTAGTAGAGACGGAGTTTCAACGTGTTGGCCAGGATGCTCTCGATCTCTTGACCTCGTGATCCCCCCACCTAAGCCTCCCAAAGTGCTGGGATTGGAAGTTCTTTAAAAAAATGATACATGAGGTTACACATTTGATTAAAGTGAATCATATAAGAAGTAACCCAAAGCTTAGTTACAGGGTTATTAGGCTTTTATTATTCCTGGTAAATATTATTTAAAATTTAAACCGTCTTTCAAAAGATATTTTCTTGAAACTCTGAGTTTCCCTTATTGTAACCTAAAAACAACAATGAATTATATCTAGCTATGGACAATAACCCAAGTAAGTCTTTCTGCTGGGTACTTTTCAGTGTCATCCTGGTATGACAACTTGAAAATAGTACTTGAAAAACATTACCTGCTTGTTATGAAAGATCCAAAAAAAAAGAATTGCTAGCTCTATTTATTTCTGGATAAGAAATATAGTTATAAAATTAATTACGACCATCACCTACATAAAGAACTAAAGGGATTCAGTAAAATCAGTGCTAAAGTTACACATTCATTTGGCAAGATTAAACAATGAAAGATAATCTCACTTTCCAATATATCAATAAGTTGCCTAAGATCATGCAGCTAAAACATGGTACAGCCAGAACACAAACCCAGGCCATCTGCTTCCAAAGTCCATTAACTCTTCAGCCCACTAGACTTTTTCATGCATTTTTTCCCCCTCCAAATCATTTAAGATCTCTTTCTTAGAAACTACAAGGATCCATTTACAACATTACTAATTATTGAACAAATTTGGATAAATCTAGAGTCAAATCATTTATCCCCTGAAATATGACTATACTTAGTGGGCCTTCGCCAACTGGTTTCTCTAAGCCTCAGTCTCATCAACTGAAAATGATGAAAATAATGGGCTGTATCTCATTAACATTCTTATAAGGATCAAATACGTGATATATGTGAAGTGCCTTGCACAGAGGCTGGCAGGTGAGAACCACTCAATAAATTTTAGCTACTACTTGTGTACTTGCAGAAGATAGACATACTCAGTTAGCAATAAGGTGTTTAAGGTGTGCTCTATTACCGTGTGTGTTTTCATTTCTAGATGAATAACAGATTTATTTATTCATTTATTTATTTATTTATTTATTTATTTATTTATTTATTGAGACAGAGTCTCGCTCTGTCGCCCAGGCTGGAGTGCAGTGGCACAATCTCAGCTCACTGCAAGTTCCGCTTCGTGGGTTCTCGCCATTCTCCTGCCTCAGCCTCCTGAGTAGCTGGGACTACAGATGCCTGTCACCACGCCTGGCTAATTTTTGTGTGTGTGTATTTTTAGTAGAGATGGGGTTTCACCGTGTTAGCGAGGATGGTCTTAATCTCCTGACCTCGTGATCTACCCGCCTCGGCCTCCCAAAGTGCTGGGATTACAGGTGTGAGCCACGGCGCCAAGCTGATGAATAACAGATTTATTTAAAAACACCTCGTGATGTCATAGAAACTTCGGATGTAGTTATGATTAACACTATTATTTCCCCTAATAAGTTTTTCTTATAGCTGTTCCTTTTCCAAAGATAACTAGGTAAACTAATAGGGAGACAGATGATGATAATGAAGATAGATAGGTAGATAGATAGATATAGACAGATAATAGATACAGATGAAATAACACACACAAAAATATATAAAAATGAATGCATACAGTACAATTTATAGTCATGCAACTTTTAGTGGAGTGTCTTATGTTTTTCTAGTTGTTTGCACACATATTTTTTTGAATGACAACTTGAGTCCTTTTCTAGTTAAAGGAGTATGCATTTCCCTTCTTAAAAGGAGTGTACATTGTTTCTCTTCTTAAAAAATACATTTGGTATATTTATATATGCAGTCCTGCAACCTTTACCAGACCTACTTTAAATTTATTCTGTGACTGGATCCTGGGCCCTTCTTCCAGCTGAATAACCTGGAGAAATTTCTGCTTTCTGGAGGGAAGCACTGCTTGGGATATAGAATGTTTAAATGCTCTTACACCTCTCTCAATTTTTAGAGTTACTGGCTATGTAACACTTACTTCTCCCTGTTTATGTGTGCTGTCTTCCTCTCCCCACACATCTTCTTTGAAGTATTCCTGAGCTGCAACTCCTCCCCCATCCTCTTCTCGAACATTCTGAGGTGGTTTCCCTATTGTTTCCACTGCCAGCCAGCAGATTTTCCACTTGGAGAAAGGAGACGAGAAAAACTGAACCGTGGTCTAGCCAGCTTGCCTTCCCTAACTAGTTCTTTGTGTCTGATAGAAGGGAAACTTCTGTCTGCTACAGCATATTATTTTGGAATTGTGCTGTAAACATCCTCCTCCAAACTACACCATACAGAAACGCAAATGGTGTTAACTCCAGTCTGTGTCCCTTGGTACCTGGGCTGCTTCTTGGCATCACAGGTTGAGTTGACAGTGGCTTCCCTTAGTGGGGCTGAAATACGTGGCGAAGAGTTGTCATGAGGACCATGTGTTTGTGGAGAGGGCTGTGTCTGCCTGGGAGTCATAAATGGGACATGTAAGCTCTAAAGTTTCCTAAGAAGTGTTAATATTTAAGAGTAAATCCAGGAATTTGTAAATCAGCGGTTTTACTTTGAACAGAGCTCCAGCCAGTTGTGACATCGTTGAGTAAATTGGCAGCCTGTTTGCTGTTGTTTCCTCTTTTTGAAATTTAACCTCTTGGAAAAACAGCAGCCTGGGCTGTTATATGTCTCAACACAGACCACCAGAATAGACCGCTTAAAATTGTTTTTTGATCTGCAGTACCAGTTCCCCTCTAGCAACTTTCTTTTTCTTCTGTTAAATCATTTTGACAGGACATCTTTGCTGGGTGCAATTTCTGTGTCCTTTGAAAAGCTGGGGGCAGAGCATTTAGGATGGAACATTCACTCTTAGGCATTTCCTTGAACTCACGTTGTAAAGAAAGAAAGTTCTTCACATTTTCATGCCATGAATGGACACCTTTTTAAAGCCAGTTCCATGATGTTTAATTCCATACTTTTCAAATGTCAGACTTTTTAATGTTGTTTTTTGAGCACTTGAAGACTTAAAATTAGCTGGGTTTGAATGATTAACAATGATAGAGGTAATTATTATAATAATTCAAGCCATTGTTATAAATAATATGTGTTTAATATATCACAGCTTTATCACTTTTACATTGGAAACAAAAGCTTACCAATGGTTTCAAAAAGAAAAAAAAAGCTATATCATTTTTACATTATAAAAAAGCTTACCATTTGCTTCAAAAGAAAAGTTCATAGGGAAGAAGTAGGCTTTGCAAATAGATCAGTTCTAGGATATTCACACCCTGAACAATATGATGACCATGATATTTCTCTTGGATTAGAATTGGTTCAAATCTTCCTTTACCACAAGCAACACACTATACAACTAGCCAGAACCTACATTTTTGGCTTCCTTTTTTGTCTCAACTGTCAGTTGGTAGAATTCAACAGAAAAGAGATGTTTGAGACACTCAACCACGTTGGTAAAGTAATGTTTTGTTTGGAAATATTACAAACTGCTGCTTCAAAGTGCTTAATGAATGGGTATGTGTGTGTTTCTACATATTTTTAAGGAAACTAGAAGAGAGGAAACACAAACCTACACATGAAAGAGCCATGCCAAATTAAGTGCTCTGTCCTTTTTTATAAAGACATTCTGACAGGAGTTTGCCAAAACCCTATTGCAAATGAACATCACAACTTCTCCTAAACAAACTGAGAAATTATGTGAATGGATGCCCAGTGTTTGCATGTGAATTGCCAAGAAATCACTGCCCACGGGATAGAAGTAGGAGAAAAAAAAGTATTGAAATGTCTGTATATGAGTATACCAACATCCTGCAGTTCAGACCATGGCTTCAAAGTCATGATGATCCCTCATTTATAAAGCCTTTAAATAGCAGGCAAACAGTGGCTCAGACAGAGGAGGAATTTCATAATATCTAGTTTCTTGTGGAAAAAGAATTGTTGGTGTCTCTTTTCCAAAAACCTGGAAAAATATATTTTAGCTTATTTTTCTATCTAGAGTTAGTTCAGTTTCACTTGGGGTCTCAGAAGCTAGAAAATTCCAACTATTAGAATAATAATCTTATGGATTTTTATTTTTAAAGCTTAATGAAAAAAAAATTAGTAAAATATTTTTAAGCAGAATTTCATTGACCATGCTTGTGATAGGCAGTATGCGAACTGCCTTTAATACTACCCAATAAACTTAGTATGTTGGATCCTTATGAGCTAGGTAACTTAGTTCCCATTTTACAGCAACTTAATAAATTTTTAAAGAGTTCAGGAAATTTGTCTCAAATTACTTAACTAGCCAATGGCAGGTCTGGATTTTGAGCAAAATTCTATCTTACTCGAAATCCCGTGCTGCTCTTTATGATTATAGTCTAATGAACCCCTTATGTGAATAATAAGGAAAAGCTTAATCTTGCTTGATTCCAAAACACAAATTAAAAATTCTACTTATGACATAATTTTATCCATGGAACCAAATTAGTATGTATTTGGAAAAAAAATTTATACCTTCTTCTATAATCTCTCGTGCTATTGTGGTGGCATAAACGCTTCTACTATCTTTACCCTTAATCTGATCAGAGGCCTACAAATATCAGGCATAGATGTGCTGCAACCTCCTTTCCCTTGCTCATGTCAGGCATCACTAGTAGAAAACAGCACGTTTTACAGAGAATAGCCTCAGCCTCATACTTCTCATCACAGTGCTCCAGATCAGCATTACCAGTAATCTGAGTTTGCACAATCCTCAAACACATATTTGCCATTAAAGATTCATCTCATTCTGCACACTGTTATCAGAAGAATTCCCTCGAAGTATTGCTTTCATAATTTCACTGTTCTGATCAAAATTAGTCAATGGCTCAATACTGCCTACTACTTATAATCAGGTCCCTAAGCTCTTCCCAGATCTTTCCAAAAGCTTCTTCTGGGCCTTTTCTTTACTCTTATGCATGAATTTTTACCTCTCCTGCTCTGAAGTTTGCATTGTCTTGCCACTTGTGTGTTTATTCTTAATTAAGAATGTTGCTTTGGGCCGGGCTTGGTGGCTCACGCCTGTAATCCCAGCACTTTGGGAGGCCAAGGCAGGTGGATCACCTGAGGTCAGGAATTCAAGACCAGTCTGGCCAACATGGTGAAACCTCATCTCTACTAAAAATACAAAAATTAGCCAGGTGTGGTGGCATGCGCCCGTAATCCCAGCTACTCGGGAGTCTGAAGCAGGACAATCACTTGAACCTGTGAGGCAGAGGTTGCAATGAGCTGAGATCATGACACTGTACTCCAGCCTGGGCAACAAGAGTGAGATTCTATCTCAAAAAAAAAAAAAAAAAAAAAAAAAGTTGCTTTGTTCTTCTGTGGTGAGAAAATCACACCAATCATTTTACAGTCAAATTCCCAACTATTAAACAAAACTGATTTCATCTTTTCCCAAATCCTCAATGTAGTAGAAGTTCTCTAATTTGATGAAAACAAGACTAGTAGTTGATTTGCCAATCAACTACAAGAGCAGCCAAAAAAAAAAAAAAAAGAGAGAAAAAAAAAGATCAGAGAAGGAATCCTAACAATGATACATATGCTTTATAAATACTGTGATTTAAAATGTTTAAAACTACACATGTGTTATTTCATTAAACTTTTGATTCAGGGGCATATTTTCCTGCGATTAAGAGTCTGCTAATAACAATCCTACAGTATCTTTCTTGTATACAATTCATCCATAATGCATCCTCCATGATTCCCAGTCTTGGTTTATTTAAAATAGAGCAAGAACCTTCCAAGTATTGTGAGTGTGAAGTCTTCCTATACACTTTTCTGATTTCTGCCCCAAATTTTAAAAAAGTTTTCTTGCAATATTCATTAGTAATTGTTTTTAGCCATTCATATATAAAAGTCTTCATAATGCAATCAATTTAGTTTTCATACAAAAAAATCTCATACCTCACTTTCTGTATGATATTTCATTGATTTATGTTACATGATTTTAATAACAAGTGCCACTGGCAGTTTGGGATGAACACACTTGGGCTGCACACTGTTCAAGTGGCCCTAGCAGAGGGGTGCATGCTAGCTCTGAGCAGACAGTATGCTATGACAAAGGTCAGCGTGTTTGATGGGGTGAATGAAGAGCTGAATGTCTTCCAGAGTATTGGTTAAGTGGATAGTGAAGAGAGATTATTCTCATTTATATTTGTAGTCTATATCATTACTCGACTTTGATTATACACTGCTTTTCAGGCGATAATTATCTTTCTCATCTAAACTGCTATAGTTGACTCCAGGGACATTGTTTACAATTCCTTTAGGGTCGTCCTCATAGCAAAGCAGGGTCTTCCTCATAGCAAAGCACAGCGATATTTTACAGAATATATATGTATTTATATGTACAGTATTCATTACATTTTCTTTGCTCCTTACACTCAAACAGCAAGGTAGAAGTGAAGAGGCTTTTTAGAGCTACCCAGAAGACAAACACTCCGAAGGTTCACAACTGGAAACAATATACCATAATTTGGACTGAGACAATCAGACCATAGAAACTTTTAGGAAACTAAGGGTATGGTTCCTGCATTCAAAATTTGGATACATTATGGATATGATATGGTATCCAAAGCACAAAATGAATTAGTGGCAACTGGGGTAACTGTTTAAGTAAATAAATAAATAAGATTTTTTTCTTGCTAAAATGTGACTTAAAATAACATTCTAGGCATTAAAAATTGAAATAATATTAAATCATAATTGAATTGAAATATTCTAGAAGTTAAACAATTCTTTAAAACCTTTTTTAAATTGTCTAGTTATTGACAAGTCACTCTATCATTTTCAACTTAACAAGAGAGAAATGGAAAGGCTGGGAGATTTGTCCAAGGTCACAGATCAAGTGATCTAAACATAGACAACCAACCACAGGGTACCCAAAATGTTCTTACTCAAAAGACTTAATAGCTTTTACCAAAAATAACTACTCCAGTCAAAGAGAAAAGGATAATTGCTACTTCCACAGACAACATAAGAAACCGACATCATTTCAGCCCAGAAAGAAACATTAAATGACCACCCACACACCCCATCACATATTTATCTCCTCCAGCTGCAAGACCCTCTTCTCTTTGGCTTCTCATTGACCTAGAAAGAAGAACTAATGAATAAATAAAGTCTAAAACAGATGCAAAGGCAGTCTGCATAAAAAGTACACTGCTGTGGGTTAGCAAAAATGTAATCTCTGGGTCAGCTCTTTCTTGCTCACTGCTGCTTTAGTCAAGAAGTCCAGCCAGCTCTTTGCAGAGACTGTGGTGATGCCACATCTGCCAATGCAAATACCTGGCTGTGCAGGACAGGAAACCTTAGTCAGGCCTCAAAAAGTCCTCAGCTTAGGCAACAGACAACCTTTGGCTAGCACTAACTTAACTCCTTTTTTTTTTGTCTGAACAACGAGTGGTTCCTGAGGCAGTCATGATTGACCAGATGTGTAGTTGTGTCTGATGCCCACACTTAAAAGAGTGCTCTGGCATGAGTGCTTGAGATTCATTCATTGTAGATGCATTTCTTTAAAACAAGGTCAAGGGCCAGGCACAGTGGCTCACGCCTGTAATCCCAGCATTTTGGGAGGCCGAGGCAGGTGGATCACGAGGTCAGGAGATCAAGACCATCCTGGCTAACACAGTGAAACCCTATCTCTACTAAAAATACAAAAAATTAGCCAGGTATGGTGGTACATGCCTGTAGTCCCCGCTACTTGGGAGGCTAAGGCAGGAGAATCGCTTGAACTTGGGAGGCGGAGGTTGCAGTGAGCCAAGATCGTGCCACCGCACTCCAGCCTGGGTGACAGAGCGAGATTTCGTCTCAAAAAACAAAACAAAACACAACAAAACAAAAAAACCAGAGGTCAAACTGGTGACTCACAGTCCTATTTAGCCTTTAGATGGACTTCGTCCGCCTCTATGGCTGTCTACTTATTCATTTAAAAAAATTTTTTAATTGCATTTAGATGGGCAGTTGTCAATTTCTGTGGTGTAAATACTCTAGATTTTGGGAGAGGTGCAGTATTTCTATCATACAGATGTGATAGAAATAAACTCAAATGCATATATAGTGGTCACATATAGTAACATAATTAGTGATGTGCTTTAAGTATTATTTTTTTAAAATAAATGTAATTTCATTGTAAGTTTGTATAATTTAAATTTTCATAATGGTCACGTTTAATAATCAGCTCTCAAAATTCCTGCAAATGTAACACTTGACTCTTGTGAGTCAGGATAAGCCCGCTGCTTCACGTGCTTGGATAACATATCATGATGATAGCAGCCATAGCATACAGTGGTTCAGGCTCTGGAGGCTGAATTTAAATCCCACAGTTTCATTTACTAGCTGTGTGAGCTGGTACAAACTACTCAACTTCACAGAACCTTGAGTTTCTCAGATGGAAAAATAAGTTAATGTTTATTTTGTGAGTTTACAGTGAGGAATAAATACAATAGTATATGTGAACGGCTTAGCACTAGATTTGGCACATAATAATCACTCAGTGAAAAATAAACATGTATTTATTTTAACTCGAGGCAGAAATTACTTCATCTGATTCGTTTTGCTACTACCGCAAAGACCTAACTGCAGCACCTCAAAGAAATGAGAAATTTCATGAGTAGAGGAAGGAAAGGAACCAGGGAGATCAGAAAAGACCAGGATGAAAGGTAAGATGAAGGCACTGAGAAAGAATGAGAATAAAATAGGATCAAAGATACAGAAATAGGATAAGAGAGAGTAAAAAAACGCTGTTGCTTTTCCTAGTGCAAACCATGTCTATCCTATCCATTAGACATTCATTCTCAATTTCTCACAAAGGTTGTATAATCTCTGCATAAATTACTAAAATCATTTCTTGAAAGAACAGTACCAAATACCAAACAATCCCATCCCATCTCTTTGGCTTGATAATTAATGTTAAGCATGGAACCCATACTCAACCAGTTAGATTCTCTTGTCTTAAAATTTGGAATTCATTCCCAGAGACTGAAGTGAAGCAGTGTTGAGTGCTGCCAGTTGGGCAGCTCTGACTGGCCATGAGCAGGTGAGGAAAGAAAACCAATCTTCAGAGTTGGAGAGAAACAAAATAACAACACACAGAAATGAACATCCCTTAGCCCCTTACAGAAAAAAGGAAAACAGAAGACAAATGATGGCTTTTCTTTCCTGTGAAGCCTGGCTATATCCCTTAACTTGGTTTCTATGAGATAAGCCGTTTTCCTTACCATAAACTTCCTTTACCTAAGCAAGCTTGGGTGGATCTCTTTTCCTTATAGCCAAATGATTCTTAACCAGATCATCCCTGCTGGTTCTAAAGTTCTGTGAAAATATACAAAAATCACAGTATTTGTAAAATACCAGAAGCTTGAAGGCATGTGATTTTAGCCCCTTTGATTTACATATGATCAGTGGAGTCCACAGAAGTAAATGACTTGCACAGAGTCCATATTTAACTAGTAATTGAGCTATTCCAAACCTCAGCTCAGCTCAGCTGGGCCCCAGGCAGCGCCCTCTGCAGTAAAACGAAAATGGCATGGTTCTAATTTTGGAGTGGCAGCATGTTCAAGATGTGCTGACACTGTTCTCAAAGGCCAAATCCCATTTTCTTTTTGTCTGCTGTCTCACTTTATGAATAACGTCAGAACAGAACAGAAACAGGAAGCTGGTCTACTGAAAGACAAGGTTAAAACAAGGGCTTTGAGGTAAAATAAACCTGTGTTCAAATCCTCACTCTTTTCCTGGCAGGCTGTTTGACTATGGGCAAGAGCCATGACCTCTCCAAGCCCCAGGTCCTCTTTGAAAAATGGAGATAAATAAAATTATATAATGTATTGTATTGTTGGAGGATTAAATAATATAATGCGTAGAGGTCCCTCAATGTAATGAACACTCACTGAATGTTACATTGTTCTTGATCTTAGTATTGTCAATGATAATTGGTCAGGCAGGAGTGAAGAATCAATTCCAGTGGATATTTTCACCTTGAGGTTGCAAGGACTTCTTTCCTCAATGTAAGTTTATATCATTATATCATCAGTACCAACATCTACACATGTATCTGTATCTTTTTTTTTTTTTTTTTTTTTT
>NW_012103343.1:1060006-1083398 GCF_000951045.1 Mandrillus leucophaeus
TATTTTTAGTACAGACGGGGTTTCACTGTGTTAGCCAGGATGGTCTCGATCTCCTGACCTCGTGATCTGCCTGCCTAGGCCTCCCAAAGTGCTGGGATTACAGGCATGAGCCACCGCGCCTGGCCTACACATGTATCTTTCTACCTGTTACCAACTGGCCCTTCAAATACACTTACTAAACCGTTTCTTAAGGATGTGAATGACTTCAGTCAAGAATATCATTGGGATTTAATGTGCTTTGAAAATGGAAACTTTTACACTCGATGATTAAAAATTTGGCACTTAATGTAATAAACCATGAATGTTAACGGTCAGCATTAAAACATGTGATACCTATCCTGGAGCTTCTATAAGGCACAGCTAACAATAATCACCAGGCTTGCAGTTCAAATCAGGAAATACTGTGTAAGCACAGCTACACTTCATTAATGCAGAAGAACTAAACTGTTTTCAGCTAGAAGGAATGTATAATGCAACATAATTAAGTGGAGATTGATCCACCTACAAACTTTAATTGACATTATTAAAGCTTTGAAATTCCACGAAGCAGTGTTTATTAGCAAGATCAAGGTAATCGAGGGCAGTGATTCCCAAGCTCCTATGGCTTAAGGATCAACACGAGGACCTTATAAAAAGTGTCTTTTCCCAAATCTCCCCTCAAGAAATTCAAATTCGGTGATTCTGTAGTGCTGACCAATTACTTACATTTTTATCAAACTCTGCAGGTAATTATAATCCAAATAATCTCGGTAGAACTCACGTTGAGAAACACTGATCTAGAATCTCAGATTGAGTAACATTTCGCATAGGAAGGAAGAAAAGGCTTTGCAAAAGAGAGAGCTCTTCTCAGCAGGCTGGGATGGAATGCAGATCTAAGCCTTAAAGAAAGAAAAAAAACCCAACAACTCAAACTAGGCAAGTATTTTTAATTAGTCGTACCTTGACTCTCACTGAACTTTAGAGGGTAGGTTCTGTGGAAGCACCAGGTGTATTAGTTCAGTCTGTCCGAAGGGAATACAATGTCTCATGTGAAACAGCAGAAGGATAAAGGAATCCCAGTGTCAATAAATCATGCAGTGGACAAAAGAAGTATTTTTTCAACAATCTGTAGATATGAATATCAAGCATACATTTCTGCAATAATGATTACCAAGTACTTATTTTAATAACATCTCAAAAATGAAGGGATTCTAAATTCCAGTGATAATACATTTCATCTGATACACTGTTGTTGAGTCTACCCACATCAAGGGAAGCAGCAGTAAAACTTTGTACAATAGTGGTTGGACTGGTGTTTGGGGCATTATAATTGTAATCTCATCCCTAATAACAACTAACTCTGCAATTTTGGGGAAGTCGTTTCACCACTCTGAATCTCAGAGTGTACTTGATATCTTGAAAGTTCCCTTCTGTTCCAGTGCTCTGCAATAAAGTGCCTACTATGAGCCATACACTGTTCTAAGCACTCCACTTAGAAATGAACCTATTTAATCCTCACAATCATCCGATGAAGTATGTGCCCATACTTTAAACAATCTCCCTTTATAGACAAGCACAGTGAAGCACAAGAAGGTTAAGTAGCCTGCCCAAGGTCATTGTGATGCTTTATCTTCTATGCCAGCTTGGCTGGGCTACAATGCCCAGATATTTGGTCAGACATTCTGGATGTTTCCATGGGGGTGTTTTGGATGAGATTTATATTTAAATCGGTGGACTTTGAGTAAAACCGATTGCTCCCATAATGTGGGTGAGCCTCAGCCAGTCAATTGGAAGGAAGCCTCAATAGCACAAAAGACCGCCATCCCCAGAGTAAGAGGGAACTCTGCCAGCAAACTGCCTATGAACTCCAACTGCAGTTCTCTCCTGAGTTGCCAGCCTGCATCCTTCTCAATCAGATTTTGGACTCATCAAGCCTCCACAACCATGTGAGCCAATATCTTAACATAAATCTCTTTGGCACTCTCTCTTTTTCTCTAAATCCTATGGTTTCTGTTTCTCTGGAGAACCCTGACAAAAACAGTTCCACAGTATTACGATGGTGGAGCCAGGCTTTGGTCCCAGGCAGGCTAACTCTGCAGGTGGAGGATGAGGACTACTTTGTGCTTCCAG
Organism: Mandrillus leucophaeus; assembly: GCF_000951045.1. Taxonomy (NCBI): domain Eukaryota; kingdom Metazoa; phylum Chordata; class Mammalia; order Primates; family Cercopithecidae; genus Mandrillus; species Mandrillus leucophaeus. The sequence goes on from NW_012103343.1 coordinate 1,062,116, forward strand.
AGGTTAGCCAAGCATCCCTTTTAAGAATTCAGATGCTTCAGTGAATATAGACTTTTAAATAGTATTTGGTCTTAATGGTTTTTCTCTGGCTATCTGCACTGATGACATCATTCAATTGGGCATAATTAACTAATGCAAGCAGTGATTTGGAAGAATTTAACATCATCCATGTTTGATTACAGTAAATTGCGTGTTTGGGGAACATCCCTATCTTTCAGAGTTAAATGTAGGAAGTAACTACTTTCTTACAAAAAGTCCCTTGTCGAAAGAGGAAAAAAACGATACAGATATAAGACAGTCTGACTTAAGTGTGGCAGTTTTTCTCTTCTTAAATGTTTACCTTTCTCTCCACTCAGTAGACACTGTCTTGAAAGTCTTGCAATTCCTGTTTTTAGTGGGTAGATTTTAAAATACCATCACTTTTAAAATCTTATCTATTTTTTTTTTTTTTTTTTGAGACAGAGTCTTGCTCTGTCGCCCAGGCTGGAGTGCAGTGGCGCCATCTCGGCTCACTGCAAGCTCCGCCTCCCGGGTTCATGCCATTCTCCTGCCTCAGCCTCCCGAGCAGCTGGTACCACAGGCGCCCGCCCCCATGCCCGGCTAATTTTTTGTATTTTTTAGTAGAGATGGGGTTTCACCATGTTAACCAGGATGGTCTCCATCTCCTGGCCTCATGATCTGCCCACCTCAGCCTCCCAAAGTGCTGGGATTACAGGCGTGAGCCACCGTGCCCAGCCTATTTTTATTTAATCAAATGATAGTAGGCTCTTTTGCTTCCTTTGTAATGTGTGCGTATATGTCAATACTCACTTTCCTTCTCAAGATCCCAATTTAATCCTTGACCCTTAGATAAAGATGACCCTAGAAACATGGCTATGAACTACCTCAAGAATGGACATCTTCAACCAAGTCAATTAGCAGCAACTGTCCAAATAGCTGGTAAGAAGGAAAAAAAGCTAAAGGTATCCTGCATCTTTTTTTTTCTTTTTTTTAACTTGAAGTTAGTTTTGGAATCCTACGGAGAAGTCAACAAACATTTAAGAGTCAAGAGAGGCTGGACGTGGGGGCTCACTCCTATAATTCCAGCACTTTGGGAGGTCGAGGTGGGCGGATCGCGAGGTCAAGAGATCGAAACCATCCTGGCCAAGAGATGGTGAAACCCGTCTCTTCTAAAAATACAAAAATTAACTGGGCGTGGTGGTGCATGCCTGTAGTCCCAGCTATTTGGGAGGCTGAGGCAGGAGAGTCGCTTGAAACCTGGTGGGACGGAGGTTGCAGTGAGTCAAGATCACACCACTGCACTCCAACCTGGCAATAGAGCGAGACTCTGTCTCAGAAAAAAAAGAGTCGAGAGAAGACCCTGCCTTCAAGTGTACTCAGTGTTAAGGACTGCAGGGCCTCCCTGGTGGAGGTCAGCCATGTCCATTATAGATGTGTCTAGTTTGAGGACCTAAAGGTTGATAACTCAGGAAAGGCAGAGTGCCTGTAAATGAAGGAAACACTTAGCTAACGTTCAAGATCATTGAACTGTTTCTGGTTTTTATACATAGACTCATATGCTGTCTGTAGCTTCCTTGACCCAAACTATCAACTCTGAAACATGAAACAGTAGAGGAAGAAGAAGAGGAAGACTGAGTTGTTCTGTTTTAGACACAGGCTGAGTCCTTGCAGCCAGATTCAATCAGTGCAAAAGAGAAGGATTTGGAACAATTTGGTTAGTTTCCTTCCATCCAAATGTCTAGACACCCAAAGGGTTGTGCGGCCTGGCCTCTCACTATTCCCGTTAAAAGCTTCTCTTCACGGAAAATGTCATTGGTTATATGGTTTGTTTGTATTATGTTTGAACTTAATATATACTATTCTACCTTTGTCAACATTCATTCCCATTTTCTGTAAGCTTTAAACTATCCCAGATGCTGAGTAAATGTGAATTTGCTGGAATGTGGCTGGCCTCTGTAATCTGGTTGCACAATCACTACTCTCCCTCTCCAAATTCTTTATAAAGTCAATTTTAAGTATGCATTGTCTGGGGCATTTATATCCTGTGGATTAAGACAGATGCCAAAAGTGTAAAAAGGTAACCTTGATCTATTATTATTGGAGTCTATGCAGCTTAAAAGGAAAATGGACTCTCAAGTCTGAATGCTTATCTGCTGTTCTCAATCACTTAATGCTCCAAACTGTATGCTCCCAATGTCCATTCTTTAGTTGGTTGTCAAGGTACTTCCCACTAGGCATTTAGCTTCTAGTATGTTCTGTTCAGAAAATACCCAGAGCTTCAAGGATGTCAATTTGGGTATCAAATATATGAATCCAGAGCAAAGTCACCTGCTACATAGTTTTCTTCAGCACCATAGTGTGATCACCTTCCCTGTGTCCAAGCTCTGAAGAGGTACAGAGTGTCTTGTCTGATAAAATTGTGCTTGAAAAAATGACACCCTAAATTGACTATGCAATACTGGCAAGACATGGGGATAATAGAAATGCATGGCCCATGTACCTTTTTGCTGAGATTTAGATATTCTTCCCCATCCTCAATCCTCTGCCATATTTTTAATATTTTTGCTTTTTTATATTAAGCTCTAAATACGAAAGGATGAGGAAAGTCACAAACAAGGAAGAGCAAAGAGAATAAAGCTAACATAGGGAAGCATTAGCCTGGTCTCAGTAGAGAGACACAGTTTTGTGTATTGTTTATGAGTTACCCAGATAGACTATGTTAACAGACCAAAGAAAGAAGATTTAAAGAAATAAATCTGATAACTTCAGAAAACAAAGGGTGATCCTGGGGAAAATATATTTGCTTTTGTCCAAAACAAGATCAATACCACCTTTTAAAAGGAAGCTTTAGAAAAAAAAAAAAAATCTCTGCATGTTGTATAAGCTTCCTGGAGCTTCCCAGTATCAATAGCTCTGTCTTTATACTGGCATTTTAATTGACTTTCCCTCATTTTTTTTCCTTTTGTTGATCAATCTTTTTAATGAGCAATTTTGTGTAGTCAATTAGATCTAATTCTGTTGATAAAGAAAACTGAAAATAAATGAAGTCCTAAAAGTTCAGCTTAAGCTATTAAATCATTGATTAACCAAATAAAAACTACACCATATTTTTGGTTTAACCACTTGTTTAAGTTATATGTCAGCCTTTCTTCTATAGAAGTTGAGAAACTTGATTAATGAAAGCTGTTCTCTGTGGAAAAAAAGAACTTAGTTGTTCCATATGTCATAGAAAGGCTTGGTTGGAACTGAGCAGACTGTAATTCTTTCCTTTCTGGAGGGAAATACGAAATTCTTTCCACAGCTGTTAGACTCTGATCTCAAAGCTAAATTAATTATTTTTATCTTTAGGATTTTTCTTCATTTGAGACCCACCATAGCAGGGTACACTCATGTCTAGTGGAGGAGGCAGCTGCCAACCTTGTGTAAATTTCAGGATTTTGCACTTACCTAACTCCTCTGAGTACCCAACTCCCCACACACCTAAAACACCATTGTTAACAATGTGGGTCTTTAAATCTTCTGAGGCTTCAAAAGCTGCAATCAGTTCAAAACTGTAGCTTGATCAAAGGCCTGTGTGTAAGGAAAAGAATGCTAAAAAAAGAAAATCTTTTGGAAAAATCATAATTTTGCCTCAGGCTAGATCTGAAGTACTAACCTACTGAGTTATACTTCCGAAGTTTAGAAGAGTGCTGTGTTTTCATCTTGGATATAGAAAGGTGGTGAATTGCCTTTGATTTCTCCTTCCTTGCTTTGAAACAAAGCAATTGTGAAAGTCTAATGCAATTCCATTCTAGCCAGTGTCCAGTGAGAAGATTCCCATGGGGCTCTTCAGCATCGTAGATTCATTCACTGCCCTTAACTGGCTTGTTGAACAAGGAGGTGTGAGTTTGGGAGTGGGTGGTTAAAATTAGTATATTTGGCACAGCAGAGAGTTGTCCATCACTGAAAAGAGAGATGATGAATATTGGTTCTAGGAATCTTCTCCTGAAATACACAATGCAAGGAGAGCTAGTAATGGTGAATGAGGAATGGGGCCAGGGATATGGAAGGCTGGACTACCCAGGACTTGAGGAATGGGCTATATCAGCCCATTCTGTGTTCATAGTGTACAACTGACAAGAGATCTTCACCCTACTGTACTCTGACCCTCTGTCCCTTTTATAGACTCTAATGTCCTCATTTTCAAGTAAGATTGTGTGTGTGTGTGTGTGTGTTTTAAGTTAAAAGGGTAGTGGAACAAAAGTTGTTTGTACCTCTGCTTCCCCTCTCCTAAGAGAAATAAATTGTCCTTAGCTTTCTTTGCTATTACTTCCATTTGTTAGCAAAATTTGACTTTTACAGGCTTATGCTGATAACTAAGCCAGAATAAATGAAGTGAGAGATATACAGATTCATAACTGAAATGTGTAAGGGATTTACACAAAAGGATACAGTTTATGGTTTAATTCCTCAAGGAAAGTATCGTATGCAAGTGAGTCATTTTTGCATGACCTCAGCTGAGAAGAAGCTGGATTGAAAGAAATTCCAAAGGCATGGAAGAATGTCAGTCAGTTTACAAGAGGTATTTGGAAAATCATATATTTATTCATTCTGACACACCCCAAACACTGGATTTCACAATGCAGAAGCAAATAAAAATGAAGAACAAAACACCAATAAAGGAGTAGAATCTTACCTTAATAGGTAATGAATTATCAAGTGTATACTACAAAGGAAAAAAAGGGAAATAGAACAATGCTGTTGAAAAAACTTTATGTGATGATGAAAAATGTTTACACCAACACTATTCAATACCAGTAGTCACTAGCCATATGGGACTATTGAGTGCTTAAAATATTTCTAATGTGAATAAATAACTGAGTTTTACCTTTTTCTCTAATTTTAGTTAATTTAAAATTAACATTTGGCTAGTGCTTCTCTCTTAGCCTGTCTCAAAAATAGCACTAAAGATGAAGACCAAATTCTTCTCTAAAATCTTTCACAATTTCATTGGCTGATCTCTGCCAAATATCTCCCTTGTATTTTATTTTCCTGTCTTTAAAATGGTGCTTACAATTCATGGTCTCTAAGTAAAAACGTTAGTGACATAATATGATTTAAATATAAGATTATTCAATGTAAATGTCCTATTGATAGATTTCTAAACTAAGAGGTAAGATATTTGGAAGTTAATTTCAACTTGTATTGAATTACTTGGGGTAGCATAATTACAGAAATGATTATGAAAAGTTCTCTCTGCTCAAAAAACTTAAACAAACATAGAAAGATAGATGTTGGGCCAGGTGCGGTGGCTTATGCCTGTAATCCCAGCACTTTGGGAAGCCAAGGTGGGTGGATGACCTGAGGTCAGGGGTTCGAGACCCGCCTGACCAACATGGAGAAACTCTGTCTCTACTAAAACTACAAAATTAGCTGGGTGTGGTAGCATGCGCCTATAATCCCAGCTACTTGGGAGGCTGAGGCAGGAGAATCACTTGAACCCGGGAGGCGAAGTTTGCAGTGAGCCGAGATTATGGCACTGCACTCCAGCCTGGGCAACAAGAGTGAAAAAAAAAAAAGAAACTCTGCCTCAAAAATAGATGTTGATATTATTTCAATTAAGCAATAGGAAAATAGATGAAGGGGCAATAAACTCTGACTGGGAGAGTGTATTTGTCTATCTTCACACTGCTGATAAAGACATACCCGAGACTGGGTAATTTACAGAGAAAAAGAGGCTCAGTGGACTCACAGTTCCATGTGGCTGGGGAGGCCTCACCATCATGGTGGAAGGCGAAAGGCACATCTTACATGGTGGCAGACAAGAAAGAATGAGAGCCAAGTGAAAAGGGAAACCTCTTATTAAACCATCAGATCTCATGAGACTTACTCACTGTGCCATGAGAACTGTATGGGTAAAAGCACCCCATGATTTGCTTATTTTCCACTGGGTCCCTCCAACAACACATGGGAATTATGGGAGCTACAGTTCATGATGAGATTTGTGTGGGGACACAGAGCCAAACCATATCAGAGAGAATTGGGATATTGAAAGACAAAGTTGAATTTGGGCTGAGTGTGATGGAATAGGAAGGAAGGCCTTTCTAAGCAAAATAGTGTGGCATGAGCACAGGCATAGAGGGAAAGTCAGAGCCTTCAGTGCATGCTGAATTAGTCTGGTCTGGCTCTAAATGGGGCCTAAAATGCCCACTATGGATTTGTATTGATATTCTGGAGGCAAGGGAGTTAAATTAGAGCATTTTGGATAAATGAGAAACAAGATAAGATCTGTGATTTTGAAGAATAACTCTAGTGTCAGTGTCAATGAACTTTCAGAGAAAGATGTGCAGGGATGAAGATTAGTTGGGAGAATATAGAAAGTGGTCAAGCAAAAAGTGAAAAGATTGACTAGGATCCTAATGAAAGATCAATAAAAAGTGAGCATATAAGGATTGAGTAAAGTCCACAAAATCTGGTGGCCCAACTCATGTGGGTGTTTATGGAAGACAGCAACACAAAGGTAACTAGGTTTTAAGTTTGAGTGGCTAAGTGATAACATTTATCAAAGCAGGGAGCAAGGAGAAGTCTGGGCTTGTTGATTTTGAAGCATTAGCTTGGCATCCATTTATAGATTAACAAATAAATACAAACATGAATGTGAGTCTTCCCATAGACATTAGGCCTGCATCAGAATCAGCATGTCCAAACCTGAGCAAACATCTCTTGGATGTCCAACTGGGTGTTGGAAATGCAACTCTTGGGCTCAAAAGAGAGGTCCGAAATAGATATGTGATTCATCTGAGTAGAAATGACACTGGAAGTTATAAAGGTGTGACTTTAGTTAAGAAGAGAACATTGTGTAGCTCACAAAAGAGGATAAGGGCAGGTCCTTGGGGGCAGGAGTCAGCAAGGGAGATGGAGAAGTAAAAATAGAATTTGAAGAACTCAGGAAGAAAGTAATCAAGTCAAGAAAATAAGAGATTGTATACACTGAAATCTAAGAACCAAATAAAATGCAAACACAAAACATGCTGTTAATTACTTTCTGTAAATCACTTTCTACCTGAGCAGGCCCCAGAGTGGGACAAAGATAGGGAAACTCCATGTAAACAGGGGTTGTTTGACAGAAAGACCAATGACTGGAGGTGGGTAGGGTTTAAGAAGCAATAGACACAGCAAAAGAGGTGTTCCCCGCGATGTGAGATCTCATACAGTTGAGGGGAAGATGGGAGTGAGGAGATGCTTTTGCTGCTCACATCACATCCCTGGACCCACTTAATTAGGCAGTTGAGACACTGGGTGAGCCAATGTTAGTTATCAGCATTGTCAAATAATCAACGATCAGTTGTTTCTTTCTATCTGGACCCTGAGCAAGTTGCATCAACTCTCTGAATCTTGGTTTCCTCCCATCGAAAAGAGGTTTAATTATAGGATTCATAGCAGTGAGGATTAAATAGGATGATGCATCTGACACAACTGGGGGTTAATTAATATTAGTTCCCTTCCATTTTTGCTCCTCTTCATGGCTTTGTATCAGGCACGCCCAGCCAATGAGTGTTCCTAATGTGTCAGTGGAATGCAGTGTTTCCATGTTGGAAGAAATCTCAGGCCCCTGACAAAGGACAATTTTATCTCATCTGAAGACGGTTCGATAAATACTTTGTTGCATAAATCAATGAATAATCACGAATCAGTCAATCAATCCTGTTCATTTAGCTCCCCCATCCAGGTCCTAACACTCTTGAACCACCTCTGACTGCTTGGAAATCAGAAATTTTGGGGTCAGTTTCTCCCCATTCACTTTGAAGCTTATCAATTCTAGCTTTGGGGGCATACAATTTAAAAAGAGTGAAAGACAGCCAAAAAGGTAACTACCTACATCAGACAATTTAGAAATTAACTGTTTTTATCCCATATGGCAGCAGAGGTATTAATGACTATTTTCCAGGGTAACAGAAATAGGATGCGGTGGGGTCAGGACTGAGAATTTTTTCAAGATAATGCCTGAATGGTCACACCATAGGGTCTGTATAATCCACTGAGAAAAAATATCATGTATCCGAGTAATTGAAGTCAATCTGTGTATGGTGGTTAGGGAGAAGAGTTATGGGTTAAGTTGATCTATCAGTCTGATCTGTATTTTATCACTGAAGGGGAAATATAAATATAGCTTTAAGAGGTATGTTCAAAGCTTATATCAAATAGTGCTTCTCTATAATGAGTGAGAGAGTTCAAAATATATGCTTTACTTCAGAAAATTGGCACATAAGGGAGCTAAATGAGCAGGATTGATTGAATGATTCACTGAGTAATTCACCCTTTTATGCAACAAAGTATTTATTGAACCATACCATGTTCCACACTAATTACCAGGAGCTAGAAAAAACTGTGGAGTACATAAACAGGATCCCCGTTTTCACAGCATGCAGTCTAGTAGGTAGGATGCGCACTGCGTAAGTAACTGTAAGAAAGATCAGTTTTTTGTTTTTTGTTTTTAGGACAGAGTCTCGCTCTGTCACCAGGCTGGAGTGCAGTGGCACAATCTCGGCTCACTGCAACCTCTGCCTCCTGGGTTCAAGTGCTTCCCCTGCCTCAGCCTCCCAAGTAGCTGGGACTACAGGTGCGTGCCACCACACCTAGCTAATTTTTGTATTTTTAGTTGAGATGGGGTTTCACCATGTTGGCCAGGATAGTCTCTATCTCTTGACCTCGTGATCTGCCTGCCTCAGCCTCCCAAAGTGCTGGGATTACAGGCGTGAGCCACCACACCCGGCTGTAAGATCAGTTTTATGAAGGCATTATAGACACACACAAGAAAGGAGGCTTCACCTAACAGTGGGAGTATACTAACAACAATAATATGATTAGAGATAACAGTTGTACAGTGTTTACTATGGAAAAGGCACTGTTTAAAACACTTTACATATATCATTTTTAAAAATCTACTTATCAACACTATGAAGTAAGTACTATTATTACCTCATTTTAACAGATGAAGGAACTGAGTCCCAGAAAGGTTCAGTAATGTGCCCAAGTTCGCATGGTCAGTATGTGGCAAAGGCAAGATTTTAATCCAGATGTGAGGCCCAAAAGTGCACACACTTAGTAACTGGAATTTAGAAAAACAGATATATCTAAGCAATTTAATACATTGATCTGTTTTATCTCGTGTATTTTAGGCCAGGAAGAGACACAGAGAAATCCATTTTTAACAGCCTGATTTATGAAAGCTGTTATTGACCAGCTACTTTGGCAACTATAGTTGTAATACTTTTGACCTATATTTGTATTGACTGCCATCTAGTTTTAGTGTCTGTCTCCAACAGAAGCCTGATCAGGCCCTAACTAGTGTGTACCTTCATAAGCCACATGACCTGTGTTTGTTCTCATGGGAACAAGAACAGCAAGAACGGTAGCTGTTCCTCAGAACACAAAAGAGAAGATAAGCCCAAAAGATAGACTGTGTGAACTGAACAGGCTTTTTCACGGCCTTTCCCACACTTGCTGGTATCATAGAGGTGATGCAACCTGAGGCTCATGCATGATATCAATGTCCAACTGATGTTGCATGAATTGACACTCACTCTTCTATGGATACTGGAACAGATGCTTTTGGTGCTCACATTACATCCCTGGACCCACTTCTGAATCCTGTGCAGTTGTGTGGACAGTTCCATGTAGGCTTTTTGTTCTTCTGCTGCAGGGCTTTCATCAAAGTCAGGGCAACCTACTCAGCTCAGAAAGTGAGTGCAGGGGAGCTTTGCAGTGAAAGCTAAGCTACCAGGGGCAACTCTCAACCCATGAGGGGTGGAGCTACAACGTTATTTTAGTCTGTACAGTTAAGTCACAAAAGATGAAGCATAAAGACAGGAAGACAAATATTAGGACAAAACACATAATCATCCAAAAACTGGATGGTGCCAGGGAAAGGAATGAGAAATATAACAATATGTATTTTGTCATTGCTCATAGTAAGGAATTAAGAGTCCTTCAAAAGAAATAGAGGATTAAGGACATTGTGTAATGGCAATCATACAGAACAAATATGAAAACCTTTTAAGTCATATAGCCACAAAGCAAAGCAAATACAAATCTTACAGAAAATCATATAAAGTAAGAATAAAAACTGAGATGAAGGTGGTGTGAAATATTATATACTTCTAAGATCAAACATTATTTTCACATTAATAAATGTATTAATGGACAAATTTGCCTATTCAAAATCCCCAAAAAAGATATTTTTGGAAATTATAAAGCTAAATTTAATTGTAGGCTTTACACAACAGATACTTAAAACAAAACAAAAATAACTAAGAAAAGTTGTAAATTAAAATATGGGAAAATGCATGTGAGGAAAATGCAAGCAAACAATTAGGAAAGCAGGGGTTACAACCTTAGTATTAGAAAAAGTAAATAGGGGCCAGGTGCGGTGGCTCATGCCTATAATCCCAGCACTTTGGGAGGCCGAGGTGGGTGGATCACGAGGTCAGGAGATCGAGACCATCCTGGCTAACACAGTGAGACCCCATCTCTACTAAAAATACAAAACTTAGCCGAGCATAGTGGTGGGTGCCTGTAGTCCCAGCTACTCGGGAGGCTGAGGCAAGAGAATGGTGTGAACTCAGGAGGCAGAGCCTGTAGTGAGCCGAGATGGTGCCACTGCACTCCAGCCTGGGTGACAGAGCGAGACTCCGTCTCAAAAACAAACAAACAAACAACAACAACAACAACAAAAAAAAACAGAAAAAGTAAATAGGGAGAAAAAAGGCATTTGATGATACAGTTATGGTCAACTTAGATTGGTAAAGAATGAAATTTACAATGGTGTTCAGTAATTAGGGATAGCCATATACCAAATAATGTAGTATTAATAGTCATAAAGTCAATAGCACAAGAAACACAAAGAAAAAAGAAGAATCATACTACGAGAAAGAGACTCTCACTATCTGTATTAGCCTGTCTCACATTGCCATAAAGAAATACCAGGGACTGGGTAATTTATAAAGAAAAGAGGTTTAATTGGCTCATATCCATAGGTTTAAGAGGAAAAATAGTGGCTTTTGCTCCTGGGGAGGCCTTAGGGAGCTTTTACTCATGATAGAAGGCAAAGTAGGAGCAGGCACACCTCACATGATGGGAGCAGGAGGACGAGAGAGAGAGGAGGGAGGTGCTACCTACTTTTGAACAACCAGATCTTGTGATAACTCAATAACTCACTATCACAAGAACACCACCAAGGGATGACGCTAAACCATTCACGAAGAATCCACTCCATGAATCCAATCACCTTCTACTAGGCCCCACCTCCAACACTGAGGATTACAATTTGACATGACATTTGGGCAGGGACACAGATCCAAACCACATCATTCTGCCCCGGCCCCTCCCAAATTTCATATCCTTCCCTGATTGCAAAATTCAATCATGCCTTCCCAACAGTCCCCCAAAGTCTTAACTCATTCCAGCACAAACTCACAAGTCCACAGTTTAAAGGCTCATCTGAGACAAGGCTAGTCCCTTCTGCCTATGAGCCTGTAAAATAAAAAATAAGTTACTCCCAAGATGCAATGGAGGTATAAGCAATGGGTAAATACTTCTGTTTCAAAAGGGAGAAATTGACCAAAAGAAAGGTGCTGCAGGCCCCATGCAAGTCCTAAACCCAGCAGGGCAGTCATTAAATCTTAAAGCTCCAAAATAATCTCCTTTAGCTTCATGTCCCACATCCAGGGCACTCTGGTGCAAGGGTAGGCTCCCAAGGCTTTGGGCAGCTCTGTCACTGTGGCTTTGCAGGGTTCAGCCCCCACAGGTGCTCTCAAGGGCTGGCATTGTGTGCCTGCAACTTTTTCAGGCACAGGGTGCAAACTGCTGGTTGTTCTACCATTCTGGGGTCTGGAGATGGTGGCCCTCTTCTCACAGTTCCACTAGGCACTTTTCTAGTAGGGGTTCTCCATGAGGGCTCCACCCATGCACAGACTTCTGCATGGACATCTAGGCTTTTCCATACATCTTCTGAAATCTAGATGAAGGCTCCCAAGCCTCAACTCTTACACTCTATGCACCCACAGGCTTAACACCACATGGAAGCCACCAAGGCTTATGGATTGCACCCTGTGAAGCAGTGGCCCAAACTGTATCTGGGCCCCTTTGGGCCATGGCTGAAGTGGCTAGGATGCAGGGAGCAGTGTCCTGAGGCTGCACAGGGAGGCAAGGTCTGGACTTGGTCCATAAAATCATTCTTCTCTCCTAGGTCTCTGAGCCTGTGATGGAAGGGGCTTCCACGAAGGTCTCTGAAATGCCTTTGAGGCCTTTTCCCCATTTTCTTGGCTATTAGCAGTTAGCTTCTTCTTTTTACTTTTGCAAATTTCTGCAGCCTGCTTGAATTCCTCAACTGAAAATAGGCTTTTCTTTTCTATTGCATGGCCAGACTGCTCAATTTCCAAACTTTAAAAGCTCTGCTTCCTTTTTAAATACAAGTTCCAGTTTTAGGTTATTTATTTGCTCATGCATATGAACATAGGTTGTTAGAGACAGCCAGGCCATATCTTGAATGCTTTGATGCTTAGAAATTTCTTTTACAGATACCCTAAATCATTCCTCTCAAAAGTTCCACAGATCCCTAGAGCAGGGACACAATACAGCTAGGCTCTTTGCTAAAGCATAGCAAAAGTGACCTTAACTCCAGTTCCCAATAAGTTTCTCATTTCCATCTGAGACTTCCTCATCCTGAACTTCATTGTCCATATCACTGTCAGCACCTTGGTCACAACCATTCAACAAGTCTCTAAGAAGTTCCAAACTTTCCCTCATCTCCTTGTCTTCATCTGAACTCTTCACACTTTTCCCACCTCTACCCATTACCCAGTTACACAGCTGCTTCATTTTCAGCTATTTTTATAGCAATACTCCACTCCTCAGTATGAATTTTCTGTATTAATTCCTTCTCATATTGCTATAAAGAAATACCAGAGACTGGGTAATTTATGATGAAAAGAGGTTTAATTGGCTCACGGTTGCACAGCCTGTATAGGAAAGACAGTGGCTTCTGCTTCTGGGGAGGCATCAGGAAACAAAGCAGAAGAAACTTTGGTGGAAGGCAAAGCAGGAGCAGGCACGTCTCACATGGTGGAAGCATAAGAAAGAGGTGAGGGGAGATGCTACTCACTTTTAAACAACCAGATCTTGTGATAACTCGATAACTCATTCACTCACTATCAGCACTAAGAGGATGATGCTAAACTATTCATGAAGGATCCACCCCATGAATCCAACCACCTCCCACCAGGCCCCACCTCCAACACTGAGGATTACAAATTTACATGATATTTGGGTGGACACATAGATATAAACCATATCACTATCATTCTATGTTTAATCAAGTTTTTAAAATAAGGATATAGGGGACCTAAATAACATAATAAATAAGACTCTTCTACTTGATTTTCTACTCTGAAAGCAGAACATGTTTTCAGGTACCCATGGAACAATCACAAATCTTGGCCACAAAGAAAACTTGTCAAATCCTAAAAATAAATAATAATAAAGGTAACAATCTCAGACCTATGTATTACACTAAAATTAATGTAGTAGAAATTAAAAAATAAACAAAAATACCATGCTACCTCTAAATTAGAAGAATCTTTTGAAAAAATACTCTTGGGTCAAAGATTCAAATACATATTCGCAGGATGGATTTGGTTGGAGAGGTTCTTGACAGAAAATACCTAACATGAAAGTCTTACATCAATAAACAAGAAAGAATACAAATAGATGAGTTAAACATTCAGATTAAAAAGTTAGGGGAAAAACCCACAACAAATCTTATAAAAGTAGAAATAATTAATGAGATAAATATAAAATATACATTAAAATAATGAGATAACACAATTACAAAATTTATAATCAAATTTCTGAGTTATTTTGAAAAGTCTATAAAATTTCAATCCATTAGCTAACCTAATTATGAAAAAAGACAACTTAAAACTACTTAAACAAAAAATTACAATATGAGAAGTTCCCAAAAGCATATTGAAAGAAACTGAAGATGCAACTTAGCTCAATACTTTGCAAGTAAATTTGAAGAAGTTAATGGAGTAATGACCATTCAAAATTATCACATTCTAATCCCTCAGATTTCTATATGTTACCTTATTTGGAACAAGTGTCTTTACAGATGTGATTAAGCTAAAGATTTTGAGATGAGATTACCCCATATATCCAGATGGCCCCTAAATGCAATGACAAGTGTCCTTTTAAAAAAGAAACAAACGAGGAGAAGGCAAGATGACCATAGAAGAACAGACTAGACTTATGTGGGCCACAAGCCAAAAAACACCCAGAACCACCAGAAGCTGGAAGAAGCACAGTACGGAACCTCCCCTAGAGCCTTCAAACAGAGTAGGGTTATGCTGACCCCATGGTTTCAGACCTCTGGCTTCCAGAACTGTGAGAGAATGACTTTCTATTGTTTTAAGTCTTCTAGTTGGTGGTAATTTGTTACAGCAGCCCAGGAAATTAGTAACAGAATGAAATACTTGAATCTTAAGTGCACAATTCTCCACATATTTTTAATTTAAAATGTTGTATCTATCACTTCCATTTCCTTTTTTCCGTGCTAACTCCTGTCCCCATAGTCTCACCTTCTAGCCCCCATTTATAGCACATGCAAAGGCCCTGGGGCAAGAAAGAAAGTAGCCTGTTCAAGAAACTGGAAGAAGACCAGGGTCTCCAGAGTATAGTAAACAGAGGAGTGGGTGGCACCTGATAAAAGTTTTTCCTGACAAAAGACAATTCCCAGTGTAAAATGAATTCCGGTACCAGATATTAAGCTAATGTGTACTAACTCATCTATGCACTCTTTATCTGATGTGGTTGCTTAAGGTCTAGGTGAGTTACACAATGAAACAATTAGCAGATAGCATAAAAATAAAAATAGTAAGGACAAATTAGTGAAGCAGAAAGATCTCCTTTATAACAAGAGTAGCTACATTGACTTCAAATGCTTCAACCCAAGAATGGATTTAAACAAACACGTACAACACATTAAAGATTGGTGCCACAAATGTGCTGTTTCATAAACAGTGGCAGTTACTTCAACATCTCAACCTACTCAGTATATTCAAATAAAATGAAAAGACTTAGAGCAAATGATTGCTTCTGCCTATTTTTATTTCATTGTTTGGCTGTTTGCATTACTATACACTCAATATTTTTCTCATGGATTATTAAAAGAAATCAGAAACAGCTGCTGCTGGCTGCAAGATTATTTGAAGTACCATATCACTCCTCTTAACACACACACACACACACACACACACACACACATATTAGCACTGAACCATGGTCAAGTAGGCAGTGATGAAAAATGTTCAATCAGAAATAATGTGCATCCTGCCCTCCCTCTGACTCCAAGATAAATACATCAGGTCTTTAAAGGGCAAAGAATTAACAATTGTTTTCATCCCCTTCTTTTCTATTTCCTTAAAATCATGGATACTCTTACTTTAGTTTGAGATTTTTGTTGAATCTGCAAGTGTATCCAGTCTACTTCCAGATTAAATCCCCAATATTATTTTTTAGTGTCTTCATCTACTTTTGTGGGTTAGCACTATCTTGCTAGCAGTTACTTAATGAGGTGTATGGTAATATATTTGGTACAGACTACTTTGCCTACATAACTACTCAGGTGCAACTATTTTCCTCTTCTAATAAGAACTTGTACTCTTCAGATCCAGGCATTTCAGATCAATATTGTCTTCTGTTTTCTAGAAAGCTAACATATAACTCAAGGAATCTCTATTATATATGTATTATAATACTCTTATCATTTGGAGATGTATTTGGAAAACTACATCTCTTTCCCTTTGGTCCAGCTTGGTTTAGATTAGAGAAGTATGTGGGAGCATGAGAAAACCCCATTGGAAAGTGGGCAAGGGACATGAACAGACATTTCTCAAAAGAAGACATACATGCAGCCAACAAGCATATGAATAAAGCTCAATATCACTGATCATTAATCATCTCTCACCAGTCGGAATAGCTATTATTAAGTCAAAAAATAACAGATGCTGGCAAGGTAGTGCAGAAAATGGAATACTTATACACAGTTGGTGGGAGTGTACATTGGTTCAACCATTGTGGAAAACAGTATGGTCATTCCTCAAAGAGGTAGAAGCAGAATTTCCATTCAACCTAGCAATCCCATTACGGGATATGTGCCCAAAGGTATATGAATCGTTCTACCATAAAGACACATGCATGTGAATGTTCACTGCAGCACTATTCATGATAGCAAAGACATGGAATCCACCTAAATGCCCATCAATGACAGATTGGATTAAAAAATGTGGCACATATACACCATGGAATATTATGCACCCATAAAAGAGAACAAGATCATGTCTTTTGCTGGAACATGAATGGAGCTGGAGGCTATTATCCTTAGCAAACTAATGCAAGAACACAAAACCAAATACTGCGTGTTCTCACTTATAAGTGGGAGCTAAATGATAAGAACTCATGAACACAAAGAAGGGGACAACAGACACTGAGATCTACTTGAGAGGGGAGGGTGAGAGGAGGGGGAGCAGCAGAAAAGATGCTATTGGGTACTGGGCTTAACACCTGAGTGATGAAATAATCTGTATAACAAACCCCCACGACATATGTTGATCTATGTAACACACCTGTATATGTACCCTCAAACCTAAAATAGAAGTTAAAAAGAATTTATTATAGTTAAATTATATAGCATGTTTCACACAACCTTCAGCTTCATCTCCTGATATAGTTTGTTTGTTTGTTTGTTTGTTTGTTTGTTTGTTTGAGATGGAGTCTCACTCTGTCGCCCAGGCTGGAGTGCAGTGGCGTAATCTCAGCTCACTGAAAGCTCCACCTCCTGGGTTCACGCCATTCTCCTGCCTCAGCCTCCCAAGTAGCTGGGACTACAGGTGCATGCCGCCATGCCTAGCTTTTTTTTTTTTTAGTAGAGACAGGGTTTCACCGTGTTAGCCAGGATGGTCTCGATCTCCTGACCTCGTGATCTGCCTGCCTCAGCCTCCCAAAGTGCTGGGATTACAGGCGTGAGCCACTGCACCTGGCCTACTTCTGATACAATTTTATGAGTTGGGGAGGCATTATTATCACATTTGATAAATGAGAAGTGTGATCAACATTGAAGTGAATTGACAAATGCTGAAGTGGTGGGGGGAGAGCCTGGAGAATTGGGTGCCCTCACTCCTCACCTGGGCCTTTACCCATGAATCGTGAACCTCTGCCTTAAACAACTGCCTATGGAAATGTGACTATGCTTATTCCATCTCTACAAGAAACTGTTCAGGAGGTATAAGGCAAGTGACTCCCATCACAAGCGAGGGACTCTTCAATAAGAAAAGATATATATGATAAAAGTGACATTTCATTTAAGTATTCATGGATGCTTTGCATGTTCAAGGAGCTTTTCCAGGCACTGGGAATGGAGTAAAGAGTAAACAGGTGCAATTTCAGGCCTAAAAGAAAGCAGAAGCTTGTAGGAAAATAGGCAATGAATTCACAATCACAACAATAATCACATAATGAAAAGTATTTGGGGATTCTTTCAAAGATAGGCACGGATTTTATGAAGCACAGATTTTATGAGTAAGTATCTGAAATCAAGTCTATATCACCAGGTGAAAACTCCTTGAAGATATGATACTTAATTTGAAACCTGAAGGCCAGCAAGTTGGAACAGGGCATTTTAGACAGCACATGTAAAAGCTCTGCAAGAAAGAAAGTGGCACTTTTAAAATGCTGGAGGAAGGTCAGTATGTCGACAGCATGGTCAGCAGGGGTATAGGTCATGCCTACCTTCAGAGGTAGACCCAGGCCAGTTCATAGAGCCTTGTGGGTTTGCTAAAAATTTTGAATATTTCCAAAGTGAAATGGGAAGTCACTAAACAGTTTTATGTAGAGGATTAATATGCTCTAACTTCTCATAGTAAACAATCACTTTAGCTGCTCATCAGAGAGAAGGACAAAAGTTGAAAGAAGAATTAGGAAGTTCAAACTAGAAATATAATAGAGAGCTGGTTGATATGGTTTGGGTCTGTGTCCCCACCCAGATCTCACCTTGAATTGTAATAATCCCCAAGTGTCAAGGGGGGGATCAGGTAGAGATAATTGAATCACAGGGGTGGTTCCCCCATACTGTTCTCGTGATAGTGAGTGAATTCTCCCGAGAGCTGATGGTTTTCTAAGGGGCTTCCCCCTCGGCTGGGCGTTCATTCTCTCTCCTGCCACCCTGTGAAGAGGTGTCTGCTGCTATAAGCTTCTTGACGCCTCCACAGCCATGTGCAACTGAGACAATTAGACAACTTTTTTCTTTACAAATTACCCAGTCTTGGGCAGTTATTTATAGCAGCGTGAGAACAGACTAACACACTGGTAGATTCTTTCTTCTTTTTCCTGAATGACTTAATCTTATTTTGCTAACTTTAATAATCTGAGATCTCAGATATCTTGCCACATAAATAGCTATTTTATTCTTTATCTAAAGTTGATTTCTTATTAATGTTATTACTCTAGAAACTGTAAGTGCCTTCCTTATATATGTGATTTATGCAGAGACATTTTGGTTATTAGAGATGATATTAGGAAAATATCAATTTTCCAGGATTTTTGATTAACAAATGCAACGTAGGACTCACATTTTTGCAGGGTTCACAATTATCTCTACCACATTTCTCAAGAGGCTCTCTGGTAACTTTCATTCCAGATCAGTGACAAAGATGACAGAAATTGTTGCTATTGTAGCTCATTTACACGCAAGATGAAACCAGCGGGACAGATGTTCCTAAAAAGAATAAAATGCAATTTAAGAAAATAACTCTCTTTGAACTTTGAAAACGACGTGGAGGAAATTTGGATTCTGATTTCAAAAGGCAGGATTTGTGAAGAGTAATGATTTTACAGCATCCCACCCCACTCCCTTCTTTCTGGTTGAACTGATGGATGCTCCGACCTACAGCATTTGTACTGATTCTACATTGATCTTTTTCTGCATTGGGCCTGACTTAAGGGAATCTGACAGCACTGGGCCAAAAAATCAGTAACATTTATTAGGCCTTTGGTTACTGAACAAGCACAGAGACAACGAAAAACTTAACTAAAGATTGTGTTTATACACTTGACACGTGTCAGGTAAGATATCTGGTTCACATACAATAAAAATGAAATGTGGATTTCTCTGGAACTTGCAACTTACAGGACTTACTCAAATGGGCATTAAAAAGGTGCAACATGACTGCTTTTCTCTATAAAGGAAGGATATTTAAATTGAGACAGTGGAGAAATGCACATTATACAGATACATCTTCCATCTAGAAAAGAATTCTTGCCTTTTTTCTTTTATTGGCACAGACAGAGAAGAGGAGTGGTGTGTCTGTTTGTTTGTTTTTCAAATATTTAAATGTCACTCAAGAGAAAGTTTTTCCTATATTTCTATGAGACTTGTCTTATCACCAGAATTCAAGTCTACAATCTCTTATACACAATTCCAAAATTGAAAATTCTGAAACTGTAAATGTTTTTGCAATTTTGGCTCCAAAGCTCTTTGAGTGGCAAAATCTGCCTTAATCTTTATTCTACTAAGAATATTTATTTCACTGTATAAATTTTAACGTATTTATTGTGTGGTGTACCCTCAGGCCTGTATATGCAGAATATTTAGAATATACACTGTATTTCCTTTCTAAAATCTAAAATATTTTGAATTTTCACCTAAGAGTTTTGGATAAAGGAATGTGAACCTATGCCACAGAGAAAAGAAAATTCAGCTCACTGAGTCTGATTCCCTCCAAGCTCCTATCGCTGTGGGCAAGTGCTGAAAGACTCATCATATTGGGAAATGAAGTCCTTGTCCAAATGACCTGATGAATCACTTCCTTCCTTTTTGGCCAGTCTGGTCTGTTCATGGGTCACTGAAGACAGGAGTCAAAGAATCACTGTGTTTTAGAACTGACGTGCTGATCTAAATTTTAGATTCTAAAATATGCTCTGTTGACTAAGCTGCATTGCCTGGTAACAAAGACAATCACAATGAGGATTCATTCATTGCATAAATATTTACTGAGCACCTATTATGAAATGTCAAACATGTTGTAACAGAAAAAGAACTCAGATACAAGTCAGGAGAACTGGGTTCAAATTGATTTAGCCATCTAACTCCTGTATAGTTTGGCAAGTCACTTAACTTCTCTTTCTCTCTAGATACTTATGATAATTAAATTTAATAATATAATCAAAAGCACATTTGTACATTTTATTGAGCTTCTGTGCTAAATGCCTTACATGTACCATATAAAGAATTATTATGTGCAGAGAATAAGATTGGTGGACACACTAGGATGTGTAAAACACCCACCCTCAAAGAGCAAACTGATAGAGGAGTAACATATGCACCTACAGAACTATGCCAGGCTTTTATTTTTTTAATCACTGATAGGCAGCACTAAAATAATTTTGGAAGATAAGCTGCTCTGAGTCCTTGCCAGAAAAATATGGAAGGGGGAAGGGAGAAAGAAGCATCTGAAAGGAATTTCATCTAAAACAGCTGCCTTGCTAAGTCCCTGTTTCAAATTGCCTGTTAGCTGATCTGACTTAAGACTTTTTTTTTTTTTTAATCAAGAAACAAAATCTGTGGGGTTTGCTAGTTCAATTCATTTGCACATTTCTCACAGCTACATATGGCAGGACTGGAATGATCAAATTTCCTTCGGCTTTATCATAAATCACAGAGATTCCAATGTGTCCTTCACAGCTTTAAGTTTTCAAAACCATCATGACTAATGAAATATTTATTCTGAGACCTACAGCCACTTGCATGGAGTCACGTTCCTTAGAGGAGAGACTTTGACAAAGAGCCCATCAAAAAAGCAGCTGGGGGCCCCCGACCCTGGCCCCACTACCCTCCTCCACTTTTGGCCTTTGCATCTGCCACCTTCAGGTTACCAAATGGCATCTCTCATAAACTGTGAGCACAGGCCTTTTGCTCAATTCGACAGCTTTCACTTGGAAACTAATCAAACTTTAAGGATTCGACTTAAGAGCAGAAAAAGGCTTTCTCAAGGTTTTATTACTTTGTAAAATGTATTAGGTTACAAATCAAGTTAATTTTAAAAGAGAACCTAGTTATTTTTACTAGATGGTTTAAAAGTTTTCGCTGTTATATAAAGCCAAACAACCAAAATCAGGTAAATTTGCCTACAAATTGGCTGTTGGCCAAGTGTTTGCAGAAAAACTAGGTTGAACCCATTTGCTGCAAAAGCAA
>NW_012103343.1:1085188-1104359 GCF_000951045.1 Mandrillus leucophaeus
TCAAAAAAAAAAAAAAAAACAGAGAGCGAGAGAGAGAGAATAACCAGCAAGAAAAATCTTAGATAGTGGTGGCTCCTGTTGTGGTGGGATAACAAACATCTCAAAAACATGCTGGCAAACACATAAAGTAATTGTTACATGCAACATTGAAATGTAAATTAGAAATTCATGCTTTTGGGAAAAGTCAGGGACTTGGGTAGACAAAGTATAGAAGAAATAGATTCTGTTTGAACAAGAATTGTTCTGCTTTGTTTTCTATCATTGTGGTTGAAGAGCATTTTGCAAATGAGTGTGGGTAGTTAGCTATTACCATGGGTCAGGTGCACACAGTATGCATAAGTCAACTGTCAGGAGCCAAAATGAGTCCATCTGCTCCCTTTAAAAATCTTTTCCAGTTATTCATTTCTGCTTTTTTATGCACCAATAACATTATCTCTTGCAGATACTCTGCATAATTGGTGATTTCTGATTGCCTGCTGAAATTCTGTCTTGATGCTGGTGGTAATCACTGCCTGATGGGAACATTTCATTCTTCAGCATGTGTAGTCATAATTATTTTAGATTCCTATGTAAAGTTAATCAACCCTGAAGGGGAATCCCTGGATGTCACCACAGAGGTAACATCTAACATTTCTGCTATTTTACTTTGTCTGATCTTTGTTGAATAAGTAATCATCTTCTGTTTACAAAACTAGCCTAGTAAAATTGAAAGTATTATGTGAAGCATAATGTGTGTCTTTGGCAGATAAATATACCTAGTTATTGATATGTGCTGAATATCATTATTTAAAAAAATAGAGTTACACTGAATGAATGAAATAGGCACCAGGTAATGTATTTCATTCTTTCTTAAATTGCCTAGAAAGGCTAAGTTAAACAAGGAAATATTAGCAATTGCCTTCCCTGGTACTTTCCTCAGATTTTTCTTACCTGCCGTGACTGTTACCAGTAATGCTGAATGAAAAATTTGTGACATTTTCTATAATAAGACAATTTCGACACCAACATAACATACAATATCAAAGATATTTCTAGTCTCAAATACCTGCTGCTATGGCAACTTCCAAAGAACTCACTTTTCAAAATATTTGGATATACTGAGAGCACGTTAAAAATTTATTGACTTTTCCAAAACTCTCTGATTTGAATTAAGGCCTATTTTTATCAACCTGTTAAAAATTATTTCTGTTCATTATAATTTTTGTCAACTAGTTTTAGAGGCTAAACCCTAGGAGATAAGAAACCAAATAGATTAGGATTTCAAGAGTTAAAACATGAGATGATTGAAAATATTACATGTCTATTGAGATTCTGATGCAATTAAGGCCAGTGTTGTTTGGCGTTCTGTGTTGGAAATCATGCCCAATAGATGTAAACTGTAGGATATCATATTACGGTTTTTGGGTTTTTTTTTTTTTTTTTGAAGATTAAATATTAATCCTGTGGCTTTTTCTCAGAACATATAGGCCAGTTTTGGGAAGTAATGACAGGTATAGAAATTACAAGGGGCTACTCTATCCACATCTGCACATTGTCACGTTTGACTGGTGTTGGGCAGTGTTAATTGCTGGAGCGAACAGTCTGTTTTTGCTGCAGTGGGAATCATCTCTCTGATCTCTTTGAAAGAAGCTGTGTACATTTAGGAAAGAAAGCAGACTGTAGGATGTTGTCATTGCCCCAGTATGGCTGTATGTACAGCTAACATTCACAAGATATCAAGACCGTGAAAAAATATTCCAGAAAACTAAATTTTCTCCATAACTTTCTAAAGAAAAGCATTTTATGAAAACATTCTGCATAGTGGCTGAAGCTTGCTGTACATAAGTGTGTTAATCAGATGAAAGAAGTTAACTATAGGAAACTTTCTCCATCTCAGGAAGACTTAATGATAAGCTTCTATGCTATTTTCAATTCTGTTTCATTGTTTCTATATATATATATATATATATGAATTTTTTTTTTTTTTGAGACAGAGTCTTGCTCTGTCACCTAGGTTGGAGTGCATTGGCACAATATTGGTTCACTACAGCCTCCACCTCTCGGTTTCAAGTGATTCTCCTGCCTCAGCCTGGGGTTACAGGCATCTACCACCACGCTCAGCTAATTTTGGTATTTTTAGTAGAGATGGAGTTTCACTGTG
Organism: Mandrillus leucophaeus; assembly: GCF_000951045.1. Taxonomy (NCBI): domain Eukaryota; kingdom Metazoa; phylum Chordata; class Mammalia; order Primates; family Cercopithecidae; genus Mandrillus; species Mandrillus leucophaeus. The sequence goes on from NW_012103343.1 coordinate 1,087,329, forward strand.
TTGGCCAGGCTGATTTTGAACTCCTGACCTCAAGTAATCCACCCACCTCGGCCTCCCAAAGTGCTGGGATTACACGCGTGAGCCACCATGCTCAGCCAACGTTTCTTTAATCTTTTAAAAACCCAATAATAAACCCAGATCAGATATTTTGCCCTGATATTAAAAAAATAAAAATTTATTTGAATTATGTATAAAGTCATTATAAAAGACACGGACTTTAATAAGAATCTCTTCATAGATAGAATTTCATTGATTTTTCTTCCAAAGTTCAGACAACTTTATTATCTGAATTGTTACTGTCTTAGAGTTACAGTTGAATGTAGCTAAAATAGAACTGAAAAACTCTTTAGAATGTTCTGATTCTCTGTTGAATAAAACTTGGTCTTCAAGGAAAGCCTGGCCTCTCAGGACATTTACATTTACATTATACTAACTGGAGGTCAGTATAAATCTGACAACAAAATGAAAAGTGCAAAATCCACCAGTGAGCTCAAATTCAGAGGGCAGATTCCAGGCTCAGCTATCCCATTCTTCATTCTATATTTCTGACTAAAACTCTTAGAGTCAGAGCTTCGTAACACAAATAAATTGAAAGTCTGAAGTGACCTACAACATTATCTATTCCAATCCTTTCATTTTAGAGATCAGTTGAGGCAGAGAGATGGTAAGGAACTTGCCTAAGATCACTTGTCTACTTTGAATGCGTGCTAGGACTAGAATCCCAATCTCTGGGGCCTGCTTTTCTCATTCACCAAATGAGGTTGGACTCGATACACTCACAGGTCCAGCTTTATTCTTTTATGTTGTCTCCACATACAGTAAGGACTGGAAGAGACCAAGGATCTGAATATCTTTGGTACCCCTGCTCCATCTCAAGGGACATTTCTATCCAAGGAGAGGTGGGAAGAAAGAGAAAATTCAACGTGCACATTTTGTCTTGGAAACTCCTTTTGTAACCCACTACTCATGTAGTCAGTGCTAGCAGGCTCATCCTGGATATTCATGAGATTAACTCATTAAAATATAACCCCAGTTTCTTAGGAAGAGAAGCCAAAAAAGCTCTCATTAGAATTGCATTTCTATTCATGCAAATGTCTGGTTTTGCTTCAAAAACCGGCCAGTCCATGCCGGGTTTAAAGTTGCATCGTGGTTGCATGATGGATCATGGATGAGTGAACAAATTTCAGCTCTCAAATATTTTTGGCCAGAGTTGAAAGTTAGAATGTATCGGGTAATATGGCACAAACATTCCTCCCCAGCCCCATGTCCATTCCACCCTTTTAAGTAATAGAATCTCTAATTTTTAAATAGGCATGCAGCCTCTCAAAATATAGGTTTTAATTTCCTGTCTTCCTTTCAGTTAGTTATGGCCATATGACTAACATGACTAAGCTTTTCAGGATTTCTCAACATTGCCACTATTGACATTTTGGGATGAATAATTCTTAGTTGTGGGGGGTTGTTCTGTGCCTTGTGAAAATGTTAGCACCATCCCTGGCCTCTTCCCATAGGATGCCAGTAGTCTCTGCTGCCTCCCACCCCCCATCCCAGTTGCGACAACCAAAAATATCTGGAGACATTGTCAACTATCAGCTAAGGGACAAAATGTACCCCAGTTGAGGACCACTGAGTTAAAATAATGTAAGTGAAAGCATCCTATTCCACTTCTAAGGAGTATCTTTAAATAGGATGTTCTTTATTATTTCATCTTTCCTGCTGTGATGGCTGGAGCTTGAGCAGCTATTTAGGACAAACGTGAGGCAGTGCATTATTAAAGACAGAAGTGGAACATGATATAGGAAGAGAGATTCCCTATGATCAGTGGAGCCACCCTACAGCCATAGGTCTGCACACCTCTAGACATTTTACGTAAGAGCAACATAAACTTCTTTCTCCTTTATTTCCTTGTTATGTTGGGTTCTCTAATAAGGACACAGTTTTCTCCACCTTATTTTCAATCCCTTTCTGGTTTCCTAGAACACAGTTATGTAAAGAGGGAAATATTTATAATCACAATTCAGAAGCAATTGACTGGTCATTAAAGAATCTAAATGTAAAGATCCCTCCTTCCTCACATAAATTTTTTGATAAGCCAAATTGAAGGTACACAAATGTAGATCAGTGGCTTGGAAACTTAGCTATATATTAGAATCATCTGGAGAGCTTTTAAAAAATCCTCATGCCCAAGCTGCATCCCAGACAACTTCCAGCAGAATTTCTGGGAGTGGGACCCAGGCATCAGTGCTGTTTGCAATGCTGTTTGGGTAATTCAAGTATGTGCAGCCACATTTGAGCGCTGCTTGTGTAGAGCATTTTTCTTCAAGTTCCACTTGCAGTTAATTAACCTTGGCTGCTTATATTTGCCTTGTAAAGGTAAGGTATATGTTACATCATGCACTGGAAATATTCTGCAAAATATTATGTTTTTGCTTCTGGAGATACATTTTAGGTGCAAATGGTTAGTGTGGGCCAGATATAATTTTGTACCAGTCAGCAATATCTGGCTGCAGAAATATTTTGATAACTCATGTTGCTGAAAATAATTGAGCTCATTAAATGGTAAGTTCCATCCCCACTGTTCCCTCAACACACACACACACACACACACACACACACACACACACACACACTCTTTAACATAATCAGTAAAGGCTGATGAACTTGGTAGAAAGTAGTTTTGCTCTGATGGTTAAAAGTTAATAGAATGAAGCCTTCTGTAGGTGAATGTGTGGCTGCTATTGGGCTCAGATGAATTTTGAAACCAAATTAGATTCATTTTAATTTTCCCCAGAAGAATAAGCAAAACAACTGTTAGGTTAAATTGCAGTTTTTGCCATTACTCTAATGTAAATCAGACCTAGTGTCATCCATGGTGTAGTTGTGCAATAAGAAGAATCTTCCATACCATACCATCACCAACTCCATCTATTTCAATGAAGACAACCTTGATTAGGGATCAGGAGGACAAATGACAGTTTGCACTGTTCTTATTTCCTTTTTGTCCATTATCTTCAAAGAATATTTTATTCAACGTCTACTGTTAAAAGGTTCTTAATGAAGCTGCAATATATGCATGATCTGAGAAATATTACAACAGGCTGTCATCACAGAAACCATTCTCCAATAATGGGGTTTCTGTTAATGCTAAAGGAGGTGAAAAGAGGGAAGAAAGAAGAAAAGGGAACAAACATGCATTGCATTTCTACAATAAGTCAGTCACTGCAGTAGGCAAGTTATTTGTATTATCTCTAAACAGTAATTTAAAAACATATTAACACATCAAGGTACTTATGAGAGTTACAGTAAGTTGGAGGTTAAATAAACTTGAAAGATCATCTACAGGTTAGAAAACTGACTACTTGCCTGGGCTCACTTTGCTGCCTGGGACAAAACTGGGTGCAAAATGATGATCTCCTAGCTCACGGTGGGCGTTCTCATTTCCTGCCTCTGTCCCTACCCACTCATTATTTACAGAATCTAGTGAGCAAAGGCTTTTCCTCTTCATCAAGAACAGAATAAGGAAATTGGTTTACGCTGCAATACAAAAGATTTAAGATGCAAGACAATTTCCTGATGCCAACATCTGCTTACCATAAGAGGACAACATGGAAGATCTCTTTTATGATGTAATTGCTTGTCATCTATTTATGAGAGTAAATCTCAGTAGACTTGGCTAAAGGTAAAGAGTACAGGGTCTAGTGTAACAATTCTATGAAATGTCTTCAGCATCCATAGCATGTACAGAGAAGGCTGAGAACTTTGCTTGGGCTCAGCTTATCACCACCTGGCTGGCAATGGTCAGGGATGGCCTTATCATCATAGCTTATTCAAGACTAATAGCAACAATAGCCCATACTCATCTCAGACGTACTGTGGATGAGCATTGCCCATGGCACTTAACATGTCTTTGTATTATTCCCATTTTGTAGATTAGGAAACCAAGAAATTTATTTGCTTAAGGTCATGTAATGCCATCAGCAAGGGTGGAAGCTGGATACAAACTCACATGGTTTTCTTTCTATGGTTCTGACTTTAAACTGCTAGCTGTGAGCTCTGTGCCATAAATACAATTATTAATGTGGTTCTAAAAAGGACATGCTCCAGATGCTATATTTTAGGTTCTATCAAGAAAATCAAGGCATCAGATTATTTCCAAAATCACAGTAAAGTGATTCTCAGAAATTGCCAGTCAGAAGTGAAATAGTCAATGGCAGCTAAGGTTTTTGCTATCATGCTAAGGTTTGGGTAGGAGAGTCTGCCCTGTGGCCATCATCTGAACAGCACCTGGGGCAGGATTACTCACAGGGTTCAAACCTTGTTTTATCAAGGCTTAGTAGGAACTTTGGAAGTTAGCCTCTGGGAGGAACAAAAATGGGAGGGGGAAGAAGCATACAGCATTTAGACTGGAAAAAGGGTTGCTCGTATATCAAAGGCATATGTTTCTACAATAGGTAGCCTCATGGTGAGCCCCCATTTTTCTGGCTTAGAGAAAAATTATCTGGATCTGTCCAGTGCTCTAGCTAGATCTGGAATCTTTTGATATTCAGCAACTCAAAGGTAATTAAGTGACAGAGAAGTGGGTAGTTCATTTAATGCGTGCTATGATTTGGATGCAGTTTGCACCGTTAAGTATCCTGTTGAAATTTGATCCCCAGTGTTGGAGGGGAGCCTGGTGGGAGAGGTGTTTGGATTGTTGGGGCAGCTACCTTGTGAATGGTTTGGTGCCATTCTCGTGGGGAGTGAGTTGTTGAGAATTGTTGTTGAAAAGAGTCTGGCACCTCTCTCTCTTCCTGTGGCTTCCTTCCTCTCACCATGTATGCTTGTCCCCTGTTCACTGTCCATCATGAGTGGAAACTTCCTGAGGCCCTCACCAGAAGCACATGCTGGTCCCATGCTCCTTGTACAACCTACAGAACAATGAAACAAACAAACAATAAAACCTCTTTTCTTTCTAAATTACCAATCAGATAGTCCTTTGTAGCAACACAAACAGACTAAGACAAAGTGTTTCCCTCAGAATCTGCTGCTTGCTGAAGAGCTTCGGGAATGCAAGGAGGGTATACAAATTTAGCACCAGATAGTGGATTGGACAAAACAACATCCAATCTTCCTTTCAGCGAAGAGTCCTATAAGCCTAAAGGAAATGGAGAATTAAAGTTTAATGTGGCCAATTCTGGACATCACACAGCAAAAACAACAAATAACCCATGTGCAACACCTAGGAGATGGAGCGGATATGTTTCATGGTCCAGGCAGCTTCCGTACTCTGTCACCGCTTGGGAATCTAACAACCATCAGAGCTAACGATGAAATGACTGAAAGCTCAGGCACTTCAGTACTATTTTCCTGAGCTAGCTGCGTACTGATTTAGACACATGTTTCAAAAGTGCTAAATGAAATCCTATTCCCAAATTATGAAACTAAATATTTTCCTTAGACATATCTCACATTGTTCCGTATATCAGGGAAATTTCCCATGACCCTTGGAGTCACCCCTATTTATTTGCTCCCATACACACTTTTTCTGGGACGTAAGACAATCCGGTTGAAAGCTAACATGTAAGTATCCAGTGGCATGTCAAACAAAGCTGTTATTTTATAAGGAAGAAGTGAAAGCTCATTTCAGAAACTGAAGCTTCTCAGGAATGAATTAAAATGGTTTGGTAGGCATTCCTTGAAGCCTATCAGAAAATTACAAGTATTGTTTAGTTAGGAGATAGGAATTAACTAGTTTCTAAAATGCCTGAGTTTGGGATGAAGAATTTCAACAACTTTGTGCATTCATGATGGAGAATCCAACTAAAAAAAAAAAAGTGCCACCTACATAGTTTTATCACTGTGAAAACAAGGAACGGGTTTAAGCTATTATGTTAACAGAGATTTTTAAGATACGCCATGAAAAAAATTGCATTTCAAGCAGCTGACACACCAAAGGCAGTTAAATTTGGTTTAATTGTTGATTGCTTTGCAGAGTCAGAGACAGAAAATTAATTAAAGTCAACACTCAGTAGACTTGGTTGCTATTAAGTAGCATTTGAAATCTGATTTAATTCACAAAATGACTGATGGAAAGCACAACAGCCCAATTTTTCAAATCAAGCAAAATTTATTGTTTACCTCACTGATAAATGTTTAAATCTAAATGAGCCGAAGAACACAAACAGGCACAAGTGGCAAAATCAATTTAAAACTCACAAAGACCCAAAACAATTATCAAAGCAAGTGACAAAGGTAAATATTTTAGTGGCATAACAGCAAGGGGTTATATTGCTGAGTACACTACTGTTCAAGCTGTCCCAATCACTTAAATTCATCATGTCCTTTCAAGGTACCCAGTATTCTTTCTATTTTCTTATTTTTCTTCCTTTCTTTCTCATTACCTTGAGCAAAAAAAAATGATTTGTTTTCATCTCTCTAGCAAAGAAACCAGACAAGCAGCAAATGATAATAACAGTAGTGACATATTTAGGCTTGCCAGGGGGGCGGTGGGAGGGCAGGGATGTTAAACAAGAGTAGAAGACCAATAAAAACATAAAACATTTTAAAATATGATTCTATATATTTCTATCTTATTAGACTCTCATTTCTACATCATGTTGGCTGACAATAGCATCTCTCTTCTAGCTTCTAAATGTCTATCTCTAAATTTCTAAAAATTAGTTTTCTAATGTTTTATGTACTGGATTTCACTATTCTGGATGTATTTTGTCTTTGTCTTGCCATTTCTGTGATGACTTCTGAGTCTTCACTATGACAGGATAACAAAGAATGCATAAAATTTCTGCATTTTAACATTGACTTTTCTATTTAATTTGTATACCGTTAGGAATGGGTAAAATATGTGTATCTTTTTTTTTTTGAGATGGGGTCTCGCTCTGTCACCCAGGGTGGAGTGCAGTGGCACATTCTTGGCTCCCTGCAAGCTCCACCTTCCAGGTTCACACCATTCTCCTGCCTCAGCCTCCCTAGTAGCTGGGACTACAGGTGCCCACCACCACACCTGTCTAATTTTTTGTATTTTTAGTAGAGACGGGTTTTCACCATGTTAGCCAGAATGGTGTCAATCTCCTGACCTCATGATCCGCCCACCTCAGCCTCCCAAAGTGCTGGGATTACAGGCGTGAGCCACCGTGCCCAGCCATAATTCCTATTTTCACAACTTGTGGTTATGATGATAATATGCTGTAAGTTTTAATTTTATTGTATATTATAAAATATATACTCAGTATTGAGGATTTTCTTTAATATGCTAGAGTTTATATTATTCAATGATTATAAATTTTTTGAATATTGCTTTTTGAAATACTGACCTATAGGGATGGTAGGTGCCATATATTATTCCCTCCAGCCTACAGATTCATTTCTTTATGGATTACTTTTATTTCCATTATTAACCATTGCTAGATCAGCTGGAGAACCTCCATTTGCAGCCTCAGGGCCACTCTCTAGCCATCTCTGCCCTGTTCAGTGCCTGTTGGCAGAGGCTGCTCCACATACTGCATCAGTGGGCTCTGTGGCCCTCCATCTTCCTGTTGGGTTTGACATCTGGTGGAAGATCAGAAGGCAAGAAAAGAGCAAAGTTAGGGTGTTTATTCCCTCTGGCTTCCCCCCTGTGAGGCCTCTTTACATTGGCAGAGCTACAACCAAAGGCCACACCTTTTGCCAGATAGCGCTTTCCACACAAGGCCCCTTTCTGGATTCCAGTAAAGGTTCCTTTCACTGTCACCTTAAGCCCGGACGTGGAAAGCCTGCTGCTGCCACTACCTCTGAGGCATTGCTCCCTCGTTTTCAGACTGCTTATACCCTCTTTACAACTTCGTAAATCATTCTTTTTATTAATCTCCTTAAATTACCCTTCTTGGATGTGCCATGCATGTTTTGTCAGAGCCTGGTCTGATAATGAGGCTGAGTGTATTTCCATTTGTTAGGATATTTTTCTATGTGATAACTTTCATGTATCATGATTTGTTCTCTAAAGGATTTGTTGTATTTTAAAATAATCCACAAAATATACAAAATAAAATAAAATGAATATTGGTAAGAAAAGAAATAAGGGCAAGGACTTAACTAAAATTGGGAATTATATTAGCATGTGAGAAGTGGAAGCCATTTTGTCTCCAAACTTGCTAACAGACAAAGCCAAAGAGAAAAAATATTTAAAAAAGAAGTTCAGGCTGGGCATGGTGGTTCACACCTGTAATCCTAGCACTTTGGGAGGCCAAGGCGGGTGGATCATGAGGTCAAGAGATCGAGACCATCCTGGCCAACATGGTGAAACCCCATCTCTACTAAAAATACAAAAATTAGCTGGGCGTGGCCTGTAGTCCCAGATACTCGGGAGGCTGAGGCAAGAGAATCACTTGAACCCGGAAGGCGGAGGTTGCAGTGAGCCGAGAATGCTCCAGTCTGGCGACAGAGCAAGACTCCATCTCAAAAAAAAAAAAAAAAAAAAAGTTCATAGGTGAAATACAACATTTGTCACATCAAGAACAGAGAAAACTCCTTTAAGGTAAAGAGGAAACAATGATGCAATAAATGGCACCTTTAACCACATTCTGAATGTCCCAATCAGATGAAAATATTTTCCCCAAAGTGACAAAATACTACTATCTGATTTGTATAATGTTTGCTAAGAGGAATCTTTACTAGTTTAATAACAGTCATGTTTTCATTTTCTGGGGTGATAGGAGCTAACTTTTAATGGGTTTTAACTTTTAATGAGTTATAATGAGTGAGTTTGGAGTCTTATGCTTTGTGTCTGTTTTTGTTTAAAAATATGTTTAAATAATTTCAGAATTGATTTGCAACCATCAAAATGATCAGGCACTAAGAAGAACAAAGCTAGATTAAAGATAGATTGCACTATATATGTTTATTTAATCAACCTAGGATTAAAATGATTATACATGAGCAAAACTGTGGCGCTGGATTGGCATATATAGATTATAAATTAAGAGACCCTAAGAAAACATCTTTCCCCTAATAAATTGTAATTATCACCACAGCCTATTGGCGGCGCTAATCTGGAGAGATGTTAACACCACTAGAATATAAACTCATACTCATCATATTAATAATATAATCATGTAGTGCTTTATAATTTGAAGAGGATTATGGCGCACACACACTGTTTTAATCCCACCACAGTTTGGTGAGACAGTCACTGCTGTCCTCATTTTTATAAATTAGGAGAATGAGTGCAAAAAGGTGAGGTGACTTGCCCAAGGTCTTACAGATGGTGTATGTCAGAGCTCAGAGTAGAACCCCAGAGATCTTTCAATGGGGATCTAGTGTATTTATTGTATCATAGTCTATGACTCAATGCTTAGGGAAGCTGAGGGGAGAGGGAGGGAGGAGGAATCCTCATGTGGAAAAGCAATATTATACCTACAACTAGAGAGAAAAGACTCGAGTGTATAAATTCCAGTGATTGAAGTTTAGAAAGGACTTTAGAAACCATTCAGTTCAGCCCCATGTTTTGTAGCTGTACAAACCTGAAATGGCTAAGATTCCCCAAATGGCTTCATTTTCATTCCCTCTGATTTGTAATACTTTTCTCAAAGGAGTGCTAAGCCAAGTGAAAGAATCTTTCAATTAAATATATGTAAATCTTTGAATAATGAAGCTGGCAACTTGGAATATGATTTTTCAAAAGGCATCTTTTGAATTAAAAGCAATCACAATTCATTTTTGGACGAGTCTTAAACTCAAGTGACAATACAGTCTACAGTCACCATTCCCAAGCTGCACTTAGGTGCCCTAGGGTGGTGCAGGGAACTCACAGGGGCTACAAGGTATTTTAAACTTTGGAAGGAAACATAGTGTTAACTGACGTCTGCCAATAGCATGAGACCTGCTAGCTCAAGGTAGTTTAAACATTTAAACATAGTTTAAACATTATTAGATCATGCTACATTCTTTTCCATGACAGCTTCTTATTGTAAAGCTGAGTTTTTGGCAACTGACACAATAAAAACAAATATGGCACCACAATCAGTGTGAATTAGGAAATGAGGATAGCCATACCTAATCTGATTTCCAGGATTTGAAAAGCTGTGCAGTGCCCAATAGGTGCACACAGCCTGTTAGTAACTGATTGTGGCTATGTACCAGTGAACTAAAATATATTTTATTTTGATATATATGTATTATGTTTTAAATGGCTCTTAAGTTGTTAGGACATAAAACTAAGTTGTTTTGACTTAGCTACTTAATAAATGAAACTCAAATATATCTTGGCCTTGGGACAATGTGAAAAAAAAAATTACTGTAATACTAAAGGTACCATGAACCCAAGCAAGTTTGGGCATCTTTGTCCTAATGGTAAAGAATGTGGACTCCAGGGTTAGCATGTCAGCTTCACCACTTACCACCTGTGCTACTTTGAGCCAAACCTCTCTCTGCCTCCATTTCTTCATCTATAATATGGAGCTGATAGTGGGACATACAACAATAGTTTTTGCATGGATTAGTAAGTCAGCATATGTAAGCTAGGTAGAAGAAAGCCAGTCACAGAGTATTTTTTCTATTAGTATTAGCCATTATGCTTATATGATAAGCTTTCACTACAGGCCTTCCGATTGCAGAATGTGCCTGCTCAGTCAAATAAAGAAAATGCAAGCTTGGGGACGCTGTGCATGTGGAGCCTGTGACCTAGAGAACTTTCTTCCTTCATTCCTTTTATTGTTTGTTTTATGTGGAAGGAAGCATACCAGAAATTTTTTGGAGAAATTTCAGCTAGCATTCAGTGCCTTCTCAGTCAGAATTCCAGAGAAGGTAAGGCGTTTCAATGTTTCACACACAGCTTCAGAAATTTTCATGTGTACCTTTTGCTTGGTAAACAGAACTGAAATAACTTCAGTCCCTGGCAAGGTGAGTGTCTGCACGGATCATCCTTTTGAGGAAATGACCTTTGAAACAATTGCTATACCTATTCCCACATCGAGAATTAGCTTTCACTTTCTTCTCTGTGGATCTTTATAGCTGTTCACAGCTATATTTTGGAAATGTCACATCTCTTGAGCTGTGTTTTGTCTGACTTCCCATGTAATTATTAGTTTCTAAAGAAGAGGTGTATTTTATTTCTTTTTAAAGTTGTCTCTTTTTTTCTAACAATTACTGTGTACCTATTTTATGCCCCGAAAGTAGCATAATAGCTTCTAGAGAACAAAAGATTCTGTTTCAGATATTAAATAAGCAAAGATTTAACAATATGCAAATTAATTACACCAGATTCATACTATTATAAGTTATAGTTTTAGAAATTATTCAGTGACATTCTTAAACACAATATACTAATAAGCAAAAAGAATACAAAATTGTACTATCAATATGGAACTAGTTTTATAAAAATGGAAATTAGATATATTTAGATATATGTATGTACACCCATTTTAGAAGTCTGAAAAAATACAGCAAATATGATTAGATATATGCAAAAACTTCATTTCACTTACATTTTGGTTCAGTTATTTTAACTGAAAGAGACAGAATATATAACTAACCTTAAATAATAAAGATATTTCATCATCACAGATGTCTAGAGAAGGCTTACAAGCATTCCAAGGAACTAATATAAATATGTCATTTTATTAAAATTATTTCTAGCGATGGCCAGCATAAGTACATGTGAATACGTGATCCCTTAAGAAGTTCATTTGTAAGTCCACAGGCTTAGGTTTGCCTAAAATATAAACTATAGCAAGGTGCCGCTCTGGCAGGGACATGTGTGGCAGAATATAACAAACAAATCAGTTTACAAACTAGATATTTGCATACTTATTCTCATATAAAATCATAACTAAAGTTAATCCTCTTGTTATATTAGAGCACTGAAGCATAAAAACAATGAAATTAATGGTACATGAATGATAAGGCATCATGACTTGAGGTCATTGCCAAATTGTCCCAATAGATGTTAGTTTTAATAAGCTTGGAGATTTTAATAAATATTTATTTGGCCAACTGGAGATTGTGTATTATAGCATTAAACTGGTCATATTAATTATGTGCTTTAATTATTTCTAGACTCCCATAGCTTTTGTTGTTACCTGGAATACCAGAAAATTTCAAGATAATAATTAAATGTGAGGTTTAATATCTCCAGAGCAGGGACCTTGTGCAGCATGTGCTTACCAATGATAATAACAGTTAATAATATAAATAATCAATGATGTTAAAGTTAGTTAAAATCAAATTTTTTTCAAAATTTCTCAATATAGCACATAATAAAATAAACCTAGTCATTTGGTTAATTAGTCATCACTCTTGATTTTAAAAAAAGGAGCGAAGGGGTTAGAAATATAAAAAAAAAGTTCCCCTAATAAATTGTAATTATCACCACAGCCTATTGGCGGCGCTAATCTGGAGAGATGTTAACACCACTAGAATATAAACTCATACTCATCATATTAATAATATAATCATGTAGTGCTTTATAATTTGAAGAGGATTATGGCGCACACACACTGTTTTAATCCCACCACAGTTTGGTGAGACAGTCACTGCTGTCCTCATTTTTATAAATTAGGAGAATGAGTGCAAAAAGGTGAGGTGACTTGCCCAAGGTCTTACAGATGGTGTATGTCAGAGCTCAGAGTAGAACCCCAGAGATCTTTCAATGGGGATCTAGTGTATTTATTGTATCATAGTCTATGACTCAATGCTTAGGGAAGCTGAGGGGAGAGGGAGGGAGGAGGAATCCTCATGTGGAAAAGCAATATTATACCTACAACTAGAGAGAAAAGACTCGAGTGTATAAATTCCAGTGATTGAAGTTTAGAAAGGACTTTAGAAACCATTCAGTTCAGCCCCATGTTTTGTAGCTGTACAAACCTGAAATGGCTAAGATTCCCCAAATGGCTTCATTTTCATTCCCTCTGATTTGTAATACTTTTCTCAAAGGAGTGCTAAGCCAAGTGAAAGAATCTTTCAATTAAATATATGTAAATCTTTGAATAATGAAGCTGGCAACTTGGAGTATGATTTTTCAAAAGGCATCTTTTGAATTTAAAGCAATCACAATTCATTTTTGGACGAGTCTTAAACTCAAGTGACAATACAGTCTACAGTCACCATTCCCAAGCTGCACTTAGGTGCCCTAGGGTGGTGCAGGGAACTCACAGGGGCTACAAGGTATTTTAAACTTTGGAGGGAAACATGGTATTAACTGACGTCTGCCAATAGCATGAGACCTGCTAGCTCAAGGTAGTTTAAACATTTAAACATAGTTTAAACATTATTAGATCATGCTACATTCTTTTCCATGACAGCTTCTTATTATAAAGCTGAGTTTTTGGCAACTGACACAATAAAAACAAATATGGCACCACAATCAGTGTGAATTAGGAAATGAGGATAGCCATACCTAATCTGATTTCCAGGATTTGAAAAGCTGTGCAGTGCCCAGTAGGTGCACACAGCCTGTTAGTAACTGATTGTGGCTATGTACCCGTGAACTAAAATATATTTTATTTTAATATATATGTATTATGTTTTAAATGGCTCTTAAGTTGTTAGGACATAAAACTAAGTTGTTTTGACTTAGCTACTTAATAAATGAAACTCAAATATATCTTGGCCTTGGGACAATGTGAAAAAAAAAATTACTGTAATACTAAAGGTACCATGAACCCAAGCAAGTTTGGGCATCTTTGTCCTAATGGTAAAGAATGTGGACTCCAGGGTTAGCATGTCAGCTTCACCACTTACCACCTGTGCTACTTTGAGCCAAACCTCTCTCTGCCTCCATTTCTTCATCTATAATATGGAGCTGATAGTGGGACATACAACAATAGTTTTTGCATGGATTAGTAAGTCAGCATATGTAAGCTAGGTAGAAGAAAGCCAGTCACAGAGTATTTTTTCTATTAGTATTAGCCATTATGCTTATATGATAAGCTTTCACTACAGGCCTTCCGATTGCAGAATGTGCCTGCTCAGTCAAATAAAGAAAATGCAAGCTTGGGGACGCTGTGCATGTGGAGCCTGTGACCTAGAGAACTTTCTTCCTTCATTCCTTTTATTGTTTGTTTTATGTGGAAGGAAGCATACCAGAAATTTTTTGGAGAAATTTCAGCTAGCATTCAGTGCCTTCTCAGTCAGAATTCCAGAGAAGGTAAGGCGTTTCAATGTTTCACACACAGCTTCAGAAATTTTCATGTGTACCTTTTGCTTGGTAAACAGAACTGAAATAACTTCAGTCCCTGGCAAGGTGAGTGTCTGCACGGATCATCCTTTTGAGGAAATGACCTTTGAAACAATTGCTATACCTATTCCCACATCGAGAATTAGCTTTCACTTTCTTCTCTGTGGATCTTTATAGCTGTTCACAGCTATATTTTGGAAATGTCACATCTCTTGAGCTGTGTTTTGTCTGACTTCCCATGTAATTATTAGTTTCTAAAGAAGAGGTGTATTTTATTTCTTTTTAAAGTTGTCTCTTTTTTTCTAACAATTACTGTGTACCTATTTTATGCCCCGAAAGTAGCATAATAGCTTCTAGAGAACAAAAGATTCTGTTTCAGATATTAAATAAGCAAAGATTTAACAATATGCAAATTAATTACAGCAGATTCATACTATTATAAGTTATAGTTTTAGAAATTATTCAATGATGTTCTTAAACACAATATACTAATAAGCAAAAAGAATACAAAATTGTACTATCAATATGGAACTAGTTTTATAAAAATGGAAATTAGATATATTTAGATATATGTATGTACACCCATTTTAGAAGTCTGAAAAAATACAGCAAATATGATTAGATATATGCAAAAACTTCATTTCACTTACATTTTGGTTCAGTTATTTTAACTGAAAGAGACAGAATATACAACTAACATGAAATAATAAAGATATTTCATCATCACAGATGTCTAGAGAAGGCTTACAAGCATTCCAAGGAACTAATATAAGTATGTCATTTTATTAAAATTATTTCTAGCGATGGCCAGCATAAGTACATGTGAATACGTGATCCCTTAAGAAGTTCATTTGTAAGTCCACAGGCTTAGGTTTGCCTAAAATATAAACTATAGCAAGGTGCCGCTCTGGCAGGGACATGTGTGGCAGAATATAACAAACAAATCAGTTTACAAACTAGATATTTGCATACTTATTCTCATATAAAATCATAACTAAAGTTAATCCTCTTGTTATATTAGAGCACTGAAGCATAAAAACAATGAAATTAATGGTACATGAATGATAAGGCATCATGACTTGAGGTCATTGCCAAATTGTCCCAATAGATGTTAGTTTTAATAAGCTTGGAGATTTTAATAAATATTTATTTGGCCAACTGGAGATTGTGTATTATAGCATTAAACTGGTCATATTAATTATGTGCTTTAATTATTTCTAGACTCCCATAGCTTTTGTTGTTACCTGGAATACCAGAAAATTTCAAGATAATAACTAAATGTGAGGTTTAATATCTCCAGAGCAGGGACCTTGTGCAGCATGTGCTTACCAATGATAATAACAGTTAATAATATAAATAATCAATGATGTTAAAGTTAGTTAAAATCAAATTTTTTTCAAAATTTCTCAATATAGCACATAATAAAATAAACCTAGTCATTTGGTTAATTAGTCATCACTCTTGATTTTAAAAAAAGGAGCGAAGGGGTTAGAAATATAAAGGATAAGAAAATGTAATAAGAAAGCTAGTGAGTATTTGGCCAAATAAGAACAGAACTGAATAATATCTCATGTAACCATATAATTATAGGTGGGATATAAGGAAATATCCAAAGTGTGGCCTAGTGCACTCAGAAAAAATAGTATCACCCCCACGTTCTGTTATGAACAATTTCAAACCTAAAGGAAATTTGCAAAACTTGTACAATGAGCACCTGTATGTTCACCACCTACATTCTAGCAAATATTTTGTACCCGAAAGAAGCATTAGAAAACAGAGAAAAGAGAAGAAGTCATTCAGGGTGGCAGTTAAAAAAAAGTACAATAAACAACTATCCTTATATCAAAAATAAATAGTAGGAAATAAAATTAAATATAAGATCCCATTCACAATAACAGCAAAATATTAAAATATCAAGAAAGCAACAAGAAATGTGAATGATATACATAAAGGGAAATATTTATTTTTCTGAGTCACATTAGATAGTAAATAGGAAAGCATACACTCTTGATTTTAAAAAATCACTCATCATTAAGATGTAAATTCACCTTAAAATAATGTTGAATTTATTTGCAATCTTAATTAAAAGTAATCAAATTACCTTTTACAAAAACACTATTGAAATTTGTTTGAAGGAATACACTTGTGTAAAGTGAGGAAAAATATGAAAAAAATCTAAAAAGGGAGAAAAATATGCAACATATTAAAAGGTTTCAAAAAGCAATGTTCAAAAATGGTGGCACAAGAATAGACAAGGAAATCAATGGAGGAATCTGTAAGAGCCAGAAATACATTCCTAGAAAAACTGAAATTTTAGTGTGTTAAAATGGGGTTGCCAAACTGTTGGGGAAAGAGGTACTATTTAGTACATGTTGTTGGTTCATATGTGTAGCTATTTGGACAAAATGCCCTTACTCTTTACTTCATAATAAATTCTACACAAATTAAAGGTTTTAACTTTTTTTGAAATGTAAAATAACCAAAGACAAAACTTTTTTGGTAATCTTGGACTAGGAAAGACATTTCTCAGTATAACAAAAATCTGTAAGTAATAAACTAAAATCCAGATAAGTTTCTTTCAAACACTTATGTTTAATGCAAAACATTATAAACAAAGTGAAACAATGATACAAATGGCAAAGAAAAATAGAGTTGTTACATATGTGACTGAAAGGATTAATTTAATACATAAAAACTTTCATGTAAATCAATAAGAATAAGGCAAATTACTCTGTAGGAATTTGGACAGAAGATATGAGAATGGAAAGAAATACAAATCAACAGAAAACACTAAAATTGCATGGCCTTGCTCTTAAATAAAAACAAGATACATTGCTTAAGTCTTTTAAGAAAGACTTAAAATTTATAAATAATACTGCGCATTA
>NW_012103343.1:1105339-1173480 GCF_000951045.1 Mandrillus leucophaeus
GCACTGAAGCATAAAAACAATGAAATTAATGGTACATGAATGATAAGGCATCATGACTTGAGGTCATTGCCAAATTGTCCCAATAGATGTTAGTTTTAATAAGCTTGGAGATTTTAATAAATATTTATTTGGCCAACTGGAGATTGTGTATTATAGCATTAAACTGGTCATATTAATTATGTGCTTTAATTATTTCTAGACTCCCATAGCTTTTGTTGTTACCTGGAATACCAGAAAATTTCAAGATAATAACTAAATGTGAGGTTTAATATCTCCAGAGCAGGGACCTTGTGCAGCATGTGCTTACCAATGATAATAACAGTTAATAATATAAATAATCAATGATGTTAAAGTTAGTTAAAATCAAATTTTTTTCAAAATTTCTCAATATAGCACATAATAAAATAAACCTAGTCATTTGGTTAATTAGTCATCACTCTTGATTTTAAAAAAAGGAGCGAAGGGGTTAGAAATATAAAGGATAAGAAAATGTAATAAGAAAGCTAGTGAGTATTTGGCCAAATAAGAACAGAACTGAATAATATCTCATGTAACCATATAATTATAGGTGGGATATAAGGAAATATCCAAAGTGTGGCCTAGTGCACTCAGAAAAAATAGTATCACCCCCACGTTCTGTTATGAACAATTTCAAACCTAAAGGAAATTTGCAAAACTTGTACAATGAGCACCTGTATGTTCACCACCTACATTCTAGCAAATATTTTGTACCCGAAAGAAGCATTAGAAAACAGAGAAAAGAGAAGAAGTCATTCAGGGTGGCAGTTAAAAAAAAGTACAATAAACAACTATCCTTATATCAAAAATAAATAGTAGGAAATAAAATTAAATATAAGATCCCATTCACAATAACAGCAAAATATTAAAATATCAAGAAAGCAACAAGAAATGTGAATGATATACATAAAGGGAAATATTTATTTTTCTGAGTCACATTAGATAGTAAATAGGAAAGCATACACTCTTGATTTTAAAAAATCACTCATCATTAAGATGTAAATTCACCTTAAAATAATGTTGAATTTATTTGCAATCTTAATTAAAAGTAATCAAATTACCTTTTACAAAAACACTATTGAAATTTGTTTGAAGGAATACACTTGTGTAAAGTGAGGAAAAATATGAAAAAAATCTAAAAAGGGAGAAAAATATGCAACATATTAAAAGGTTTCAAAAAGCAATGTTCAAAAATGGTGGCACAAGAATAGACAAGGAAATCAATGGAGGAATCTGTAAGAGCCAGAAATACATTCCTAGAAAAACTGAAATTTTAGTGTGTTAAAATGGGGTTGCCAAACTGTTGGGGAAAGAGGTACTATTTAGTACATGTTGTTGGTTCATATGTGTAGCTATTTGGACAAAATGCCCTTACTCTTTACTTCATAATAAATTCTACACAAATTAAAGGTTTTAACTTTTTTTAAATGTAAAATAACCAAAGACAAAACTTTTTTGGTAATCTTGGACTAGGAAAGACATTTCTCAGTATAACAAAAATCTGTAAGTAATAAACTAAAATTCAGATAAGTTTCTTTCAAACACTTATGTTTAATGCAAAACATTATAAACAAAGTGAAACAATGATACAAATGGCAAAGAAAAATAGAGTTGTTACATATGTGACTGAAAGGATTAATTTAATACATAAAAACTTTCATGTAAATCAATAAGAATAAGGCAAATTACTCTGTAGGAATTTGGACAGAAGATATGAGAATGGAAAGAAATACAAATCAACAGAAAACACTAAAATTGCATGGCCTTGCTCTTAAATAAAAACAAGATACATTGCTTAAGTCTTTTAAGAAAGACTTAAAATTTATAAATAATACTGCGCATTAATAAAGTCTAAAGAAAATGCATGCATTAGCTAAGAGGTTAATGAATTATATCTAAATTATTTGTGATTAAGAATTAAGAAAACCTAAACATAAGGATATGAATAGGTGCCCAAAATATATTGTGAAGGGAAAAAGCAAGTTATAGAACAGCACATAGTATGAGATGATTTTGTTAAAAAAAAAAAAAAGTACATACACGCATGCCCTGCATAATGACATTTTGGTTAATGATGGACAATGGTGGTCCTGTAAGATTATAATACTGGGCCAGGTGGGAGGCCGAGGTGGGCTAATCACTTGAGGCCAGGAGTTCGAGACCAGCCTGGTCAACACAGCAAAACCCCGTCTCTGCTAAAATATACAACAAGAAGAAAATCAGTGGAGTATGGTGGTGCAGGCCTATAATCTCAGCTACTCATGGGGCTGAAGCACGAGAATCACTTGAACTCGGGAGGCAGAGATTGCAGTGAGCCAAGATCACACCACTGCACTCCAGCCTGGGCAACACAGCGAGGCTCTGTAGCAAAATAAATAAATAAATAAGATTATAATACTATAGTTTTACTGTACCTTTTCTGTGTTTAGATGTGTTTAAATACACAAGTACCACTGTGTTACAGTTGCCTACAGTATTTAATACAGTAACATGCTGTACAGGTGTGTAGCCTAGGAACAATAGGCTATCCCATCTATTGTAGGTGTGTAGTAGGCTATACCAGCTAGGTTTGTGTAAGTGTACTCTGATGTTTGCACAATGAAATCATCTACGATGTTTCTCCAAAAGTATCAAGTATCCCCATTGTTAAGTGACACATCACTATATACTCATATATATGTATGTTCACATATTTATATGTGTAGAAGTCCATATACCAAACTATTTTCAGTGTCAACTTCTCAGAAGTGAGATGATAAGGAATAGGAAAAAGAGTCATAGGGACATTTATTTTTCTTCCATAAAACTTCACATTTTGGGATTTTAAAATTTTAACTATATAAGAATCTTTTTATTTTTTTCAATAATCATAGGCTAATATATTTTTTTTCTTTTTTTGAGACAGAGTCTTCCTCTGTCGCCCAGGCTGGAAGTGCAGTGGCATGTTCTTGGCTCACTGCAAGCTCCACCTCCCAGGTTAACACCATTCTCCTGCCTCAGCCTCCTGAGTAGCTGGGACTACAGGCACCAGCCACTGCACCCAGCTAATTTTTTGTATTTTTAGTAGAGACGGGGTTTCACCGTGTTAGCCAGGATGGTCTTGATCTCCTGACCTCGTGATCCACACGCCTCTGCCTCCCAAAGTGCTAGGATTACATTTTATAATGGAAGAAAATGTAAAAGACTAAAACACTTTAAGTAAAAAAAAAAAAAAAATGATAAAAATAGTTGACAAAAGAAAATCAATTCTGCAGCTTCTTTAGTGAGCAAAGACTGGATTTCACAGCCCCATGCTTAATGTGTCTTATTATATCTGAGTTAACTGTGTAGTTGCACTGTTTCTATCTTCATAAAGTCCTTGTTTAAGGAGCATGCCAAGCATTATTATAGATAGGTATCAGGAATAAGAGAACTCCACCTGCCAACTGTGGTCTCAATTCTGTTGCTCAAGAGAGGCAGAACAGATGCAACCCCCCATAGCATGAGGCTCTCAGAGCCTCATTTGTGCCTGAGTAGACCACAACTTTAACTTACAGCAGACATTTGTTATAGCTACCTTTTGTTCTATACTTACTATGTGCCAAATGCAGCTCTAAACTCTTCATATTATTAACTAATTTGAATCTCATTAACAATCCCATAAGGTTATTATCCCTTTTAGTATTTTCAGTGTACAGATTAAAAAAAAAAATACTCAAGTCTAAAAGGCTCAGTAACTTCCTTAATGACACATATCTGGAATGATGTTCATATGCTAATTCAGGATTTCCTAATTCTAATGTTCATATGGCTTTGCTATACTTAGAGTAGTGGAGTATCTAGTGAAGGGAATTTTTGGGGGGAGGATGGAAAAGAAAACAACTATTGATATACAAGCTTGTATCGTGGTTAGAGAGAGCTTGGGCAAATGTATGCAAGATCACAGGCCTTCCGAAATTTCTGCTCAATTTTCAAAGCTACTGTGACCTGTCAGGGTGGTCATTGCCAATGCACAATGGCTGGGAAGGACAACAAAAGCTCCAAAGATAAAATTTGCTTGATGGCAAGAAAAAAATAGGGTCAGATCTATGTTATGAGTGTCTGAATACCAGAACCTGACCTAGTTTTATTTATGTTAGCAGAAAGGGTTTCTGTGAATATAAAGACTTTGGTAGAAGAGGCTATCTTAGAATGAGATGCCCTTAGATGATATTTCAAGTATTAAAATCTCTGGGGTCAAAGTCCTGCACTAGTAGAAGTGACTAAAATATGAGTTTCAGACTCAAGCAATCCTGCTTCAGATACGAATGACATGCAGAACGTGCTGCTTGAATAGCAGCAGCAGATCTCTTTTGTCTGGGTCTTTAGATGCTTTGCTAGCAACGGTCATGATGAAAGGGGTGGGATCCAGACTGTTACAGCTGGTCTCTAGAATTGGTTATGATGTTCCCATCCTGAAGAGAGTGTGTGGGAGTCATAGTCCAGGGCAGTTGGGAGCAAACAGAACCATCCCTTTGCACAAGTATAAGCATCCTAGGGGAATTCCTAGAAATACTGGGGGAGGAGGTACCCTTAAAGAGGGGTGCTGGGTTTCCTGTTACTCTGGGCTGGAGATTACTGAGTGATGTACTCTGAGGCAAATTATTCACAAACCATGTTGTGAAACAGCATTTCACCAGATGCATTTTCATGGCAGGCTTGTTGAAGGCAGAAAAACTGCACAAGATTGGGACACCTTCTGGAAGTTTTGAAAGAAAAAAATGGTACCTGATGGCCAGGAAGTGTGACTATCAACATAATTCCCAAGCAGTGAAATGGGTTTCTGATTTGGTAGAAGTTCTAGAATATTGATCGTGACTGAAACATCACACACAAGCAAATCTAAGTGAAATGTAACCATGGCCACTGGCTCGTGAGCAGTGAGTAAATAATGCCCACTGTCCAGCATAAAATAGAGCTTAATGGAGTGAGAGCAAAGTGGCAAGTAATTAAAAGCCACTTCTAACAATCAAGTGTGAATGCCCCACGGGAAGGATATGTTCTGGACAGCTGGCCACAAAAGACTGGGGACCTCTTTCACTAAATGATAAGCCAATATACTTACACTCCGTAATAAAAGTCTTCCTTCCTAGCCATTTGCATGGACATACAATCTGAAGATTTCATGTGGTGATCTCTGATTCAAAGATTTCCTTAGTTAAGCAAATTACTAAAGCAAAAACTTTCATGACCTGGAAGGAAAAAGGAAACAGAGCAATCAAGGATTCTGCCTATATATGGCAAGACTGAGCCTATTCCCCCATGAATGTGGAACTCACCGAGTGTGGACACTCAGTGTTGTGCTTCACACCTTCACAAGCATGAAGAATAAGGCTAGTTTGTTTCCCAGGTTGACTAATGTAGATTGCAGCCATCCCAAATATAGAAGGGATTAACTAATCGGACTCACTTCCTGCTATTACCAAGCATTGAACCTTGCAGTTGACCTTGATGTAGGTTTTAAGGGGTGGAACACCTCGCCTTTGTCTTCCACGTATCACCTTCTTCCAGCCCCAGCTCTCATCACCAACATGAAGATGTGGTTCACTGAGTGTTGAACACCTCCTTTTGTGGTAAGTACAATGACAAGTATACCCATCACATTGAATGCAAAGTGGCCCATTGTGAAAATAGGTCACACATGCTGTTTCTATGTCGTAAATACCAAGGCTACCTAGACATTGTTTTTAGAAAATAGTGTCTAATGTGTTTTTGCCTGTGTAAGTCTTTCATGAAGCCTTGATCATTTTCTGCCGTCACCTCTTCCTCAACATTTAGAGGAAACAGCTTCCAACTACTTCTCATCTTTTCCTGTTTTCTAACACCGGCCCCCCTGCCCCCTGCCCAGAGACTTTGTTTCTTCTACCCCATAGGATTATTTTATGCCTGACATCTACCCCTACCATGTTGAGCCTCCATATCCTGTCATAACATGAAGCCTGTACTCTCGTGTAGGCCCACATTCTCAGGCTCCTCTTCATGCAGCCACCATGAGAAATTTAGCTTCTTTTTTGATCTCTGTTCTCTCATGAAAAATTGGCTTTTAACCTTTCCTGGTGGTAGGCAAAATGAAACGCTCAAGCAGAGGTTGGGGAAGGATGTGAACCCTATCCAGGCTAATAATGATCGTTATTCTATGATACCTGTTTGCGATCTTTAGTGCTGTTTTTTAATTTTTCATTTTTTGCTATTGATGATGTTGTTTATTTCATTAACTGTTTTGTGGCCAGGCGCAGTGGCTCACGCCTGTAATCCCGGTACTTTGGGAGGCCAAGACAGGTGGAGTTATTTTGGTTTCAAAACAAGAATTGTGATTTCTCTCCTTTGGAAATATCTCTCGCAACCTCACTCTTTCTTTTTACTTTGCTGGATTGCACAGTTGCTAACTTACTGCATGCTTAGGGCACAGAATACAAAGTATTGCCTTAATGACTCCAGATTTCACATGGAGAACTCAGACACATGTTTCCCATTTTTCTCCCTTTTGTGCTGCATATTTGTGCTGAATCATTTTATTGGTAATGGGAGAGATGCCAGAATATTTACAGGATCATGATGATGGGAGCATGCTGTTATTTGTACTATGTCTGGATAATACCAACATAATCAATCAAAATGGAAACATTTGGTCAAATAAGCATTTTCAAAATCATTAGTATAATGCTAATAGCTTTGAGTATTTAACCAAACTTACAGTTATTTGGACATGATCAGAAACAAACTTAGCAGAGTACCTTGTAAACACTCTGTTTCCAAAAAATGAAGAAATTTTGTGGAATTTTGTGTAGTTGCAGCTTCACTCAGGAAAATAGGACTCCATCAGCAGCACCAGCACTGATATTCTAAAGGAGACATAAGCAAGTTGCTTAACCATGCCATGCCTCAGCTTCCTCCTTTACAAGATGAACATTACTAAATCTTATTTATTTTGGGGGACCTTTGGGAATATAATGAAAACTGTGAACCCTCATGGATAAATACAACATGAAACTTGCAAGCGACTTCTAGAGGTTTTACAGACATCCTAAAATCAATCCACACATCTCGTAGGGAGTTGTTAAGAACTCTTACGACTGATGACTTTTGAAGTCTTGTTAGTTGAACATTTTGTGATTCTGTGAATTTTCTCCTCTATCCTCAACCATTCCTTTACCATGAACTCCTACAACGCATATTATGTGGGAGTTGTAGATTTGCTAAAACATGCTTTGTTGCCAATCTAGTACTGCTTCTACATTCTATGGCTTCTTTTCCTGAGCAAAGATTCTCATAGAATTAAGAAACATGAAGAATCAGGATCTATTCCTGTCTCACAACCATCCAGGCATGACTGACAAGCACCACCTTCTGGAGGAAACAGGTAGTAAATGTCAAAGTTGACGATCCTTGACGCAGCTATGCTTTTCTCGGGTACCCAGCGCCCAATCTCTCCCTGACTTCAGCATCAGTCTTACCCCACACTTCTTAAGCAATCTCTTTTTCCTTACACTAACCAATGGTGAAGCTACCTTTTGCCTGGGGAACCTACAAAATGGTTTGAGTCTAAAAATTAATTATATTAATTGAAAGAATTCTACCTTTCATTAGAAATCTCATAGTAACAAACTTCAGATCATTTGGAGATACTAGGCTAGAGTTCATACTAGAGGCCATATGTCAAAGGACTTTCATATGACTTGTCATTAAAATGTGGTGAAGTAGTTTAAAGTACTTAGTGGGAATAGGGAAGGGACTATGAAAACAACAAATGATCTTGGATGTAACAATGATGAATTAATTAAAATAATGTTCCACTGTAGCCCTATGCATAACAAAGCATCAAAAGAGTGATTCAAAAGATTTATTTTAAGCATGCAAAATAGTTTTGGATAAATAGCTATTCTTGCTTTTTCATATGCATGGTAAGTTTTTATACATACTTTGGATTAGTTGTAAGATGCAAATTTATTAAATAACAGAATTGCCAGAAATTGTTTGCGGATATCCTTATTATGACTCAAAACACTTAATTTTCTGTTACAATCTTTATAGAAGGCTTTTTTGTCTCAAAATTTTTTCTCTGGTTCACTGGGATCAGATCAATGTTTAAATGAAACCATTTGCCCTGTGGGAATCCCTAGGAGTGGTAAGTTCTATAAGGGTTTTCTCCATTGTCAAATTGAAAGACCCCATCCCATTTATATCTTGTTTTAATCTAAGAGGCAAGAATGACTATGTTTCCTGAGAAATGATCCTTTTCTTTAAAATAAAACAAATTATTTAAATCCCATTCACAATGTATCTTAGAAAACTTTTGAGAGTTGAGTCAGATAATGAAATGTTCCTTGAGGCCAATAATATCCCAGAACAACATTGGTTTTCTAGGGAGATAAATTGAGTACAATGAAGTTTACTGTGAAGGAATCGCAAAAATGAAACCTTAGAAATATAGATTCTAGATATATTAATATAGTTTTCCTGGAATTTAATGAAAAAGTAGGCATTGATTATTTACTCCTAGGCAAAATTTCTCTGACCTACCTAAAAATCCTCAGTCTGTGAGTGTTTTGGTCTTCCCAAGGGGCTATTCATCATTCTGTGGCACTATATTTATTTTTTGAACTTACTTTCCAGATGGACATATGTATGGTTTCATTAAAGCCAAATGTGGTTTATGAAATATGAGAATAATAGCTAATCATGCCAGTGAGAGCACCTGAGTGAGGCAGACTGAGGGCATTTTCAGGAAAATCCATAATAAAGTTAAAGAGGCTACCATTTGGGGGGTACCTACTATTTTCCAAGCACTTTTTATATAGGGATGTATCTTAACTACAATCTTGCAGAATAAATACAGTTCCTATTTTATCAATGGAGAGATGAGGCCCTGAGAGCCATTAAATGATGGAACCAGGATTTGGATCCAAGTTTGTCTGGTCCAGAGTCCATGTACTTTCTGTTCTGCACTACTGCCTCTGAAGGTAAGTGTTCAACCTTGGGGGCTTGCTAAATTGCACAAGTTCTCTATAACAGATAACTGGAAAATGAATAATTATGAAAATTCTGCTTAGTCCATCCATGCACAAAATTTCGTCTTTAAATAATATGCCTTGTTGGTAGATACTTTTTCATTGGTACTATTCATCAAGCATCTCAGATGTTTGTTTGTTCAGCTGAAAAATCATCAACACAAGCATACACAGAGGTTCAGCCTACCATCCTTTAGGAGCACATTTGGAACCACATATTTGAAAAGTATGGCAATATCAAGAAGAGAATTATTAGGGCAGCTATGCTGCCAGGGTCTTATGAATAAACAATGAAAAGAATAAGGCAGAGACTGATAAATCAATCCAAGACAAAGCATTGGTGCAAGACAATGAAAGCAATGATACAGATACTTCAAACTATTTTCAAAGAAAGGGCAAAAAGCTTCCCATGTATTGGGGATGTAAACCCAGCAGAAAGAAATCTCTCCCACACTCCTGCCGTCATCCTGTTGGGAGAAGTGTTGATAATGACCTCAAGGAAAATCTTGGAGGTTGTACTGTTTTAAAATAGGCACTTGGCCAAAGAGAAGAAGTCTGCAGCATGCCAACATCCAGTCTAGTACGGGGTGCTCCTGATAAGGAGCAGATGTAAACACAGACAACTCTTCAAATTTGCCAGGAGAGCTGATCATCCTTTAGCCAGTAATCAAAGTCTAGAAAATAACCAGAAATGCTTTCCTATAAACAAAGAAAATTGGAAAAAGAATGGGAAACTAACATCCAGGTTTTGAAATTGCTGAAAAAGTGAGGATGTGCTACATATTCACACATAACAAAGACACACGTGTCAAAGATGCAATGTGGTGAATGTTGCAGAGAGGGTCCAGGTGCAGTGCCCTCTCTGTGATGGGACATGGGGCTGGGACCTAACAGCCCTGCAGGGAAGGGCATGGGAAATTAATGGGCATCAATGCTGAAATTGTTCACATACCTCATCACGCGTAATGAAGAAGTTTTACTGAAATGCTTCCCTGGGAATGGCCTGTAAAAGCTCAGTGTGTCTGTTTCCAAGTTAAGAACACAGAAAGTTCAGAAACTAGAAAACAAAATGCATTTTTGTTGGGATACTTCATGTTGCAATACTGAACATCTGGGTTTCTAAGTTCAAGGCTCAAAGGTTGCCTT
Source organism: Mandrillus leucophaeus (assembly GCF_000951045.1). NCBI lineage: Eukaryota > Metazoa > Chordata > Mammalia > Primates > Cercopithecidae > Mandrillus > Mandrillus leucophaeus. The sequence continues at coordinate 1,115,530 of NW_012103343.1, forward strand.
TTTCCTCTTAGGTATTTTGCTTTAGTTCTGTCTATAAGTTGGAATTGCCAGGATTCCAATAGAGCCTGGGTTAACTGAGAAAAAGGTTAACAGTCTTTTTACTCATCATTTAAAACTCAAAAGAAGAATTATTTAATAAAGTTAAACAGCAGCACTAAAGAGCACTTTAAAAAGATGCTATAAAAATATAAGCCTAATAACACTGGGCCTCTCTGTGACCTACCTCAGCAAGTGTCCTACATAAAAGACACACCTACCTGACATCCAAAAAGGTATTCGAAAGCAATTTAAACCATAGTGATGTCTATAGAGAGGCAGCAAAGAGGTCTGCCATTCACAACACATAGCAAAACCTCCTAAAACGTCTTTTCCCCTTTCTCTCCCAAGACTTCACATAGCAGAATCACTCTCCTAAGTATGTCTTCACACACGTTTAAACTTGGTCTCCCCCAGTTGAGCCTATGTTGACTTTCCTCTCTCCAGATCTCTCTCTCCTTTCTACCCCATCCTCTCTCACTCATTTGCATTCAGGAGCAAGAAGAGCAATTATTCTGTATAACAAAATGATATGCACCTTTTAATGGAAATTAGCTTAGCCCTTCACCTGTCAGCTCTGTATTTGTCCTTCATGTCAGATTAGAAAAGCAAACACCCAAGAACCAACATGATCTCTTCCTTCACTGGAAGGACGAGGTATGGATATGCATTCTTTCGTGTTTTTGTTGGTCCTTGTCATATTAAAAAAGGCTTAAAAGGACCCAAATCATACACAAGTCTTAATACTTTCATTCCTGTAATCTTTAAATCATCAATTATTGCCTAACACACATCCTTCATTCTTGTTGACCCTGAATCTTTGGGTCAAACCTTTAGATAGACATCTGTACTTGAACAACATAGATGCAACTCTCTGGCTTTTCTTATGATATAATATTGTTATATGCACTTCCCAAAAGCTCTCTCACATTTTGAGAACTCTATATATATTAAAAGATAATGGGAGACTTCTAAACAGAGCCCAGATGGTCTGGTTTTCAATTCAATGCTGGTTCTGTTTAGAGCTAGCTGAGAAGAAACGGCAGTGACGTAAAGGGAAGAAGGAGGGGTAATGAGATCAGTGACCTCTGAAGGAGTTGCCTAAGTGAAAAAGGTAAGTGTGTCAGTCCCAGACCTGCTTGTCTCACACCCACCCTTTCCACCTCCTCTCTGTGTCCTCAGGAGGCTTATTCCACACGCTGTATTTCCCAGTATTTCTTGCCTGCTGGTTCGTGGCCAGTAGAAGCCATCAGTAGAAGGCTGGAGAACAGAAAGAAGAGAGAAACCAGAGTATGTCTCCTACTACTACTCATTTCATCCAGGCAGCAACTTATTTGGTGACTGAACTTGACCAGGACTAACAAGAGGCCATTTCTTATCTTCATTGATCCCACTTTGGGTGACTATGTGCATATGTTGCTGAATTTTGTCAAGTGGTGCTGACCCTAAAATACTGGGGGCCGTGGCATACTCTATGATAGATGTACTATATTTCCTTTCTAAAATCTGAAAAATTGTGAGTTATGAGACTTATCTACCCCAAGAAGTTTCAGATGAGGGACTACAGATGTATAACATACAAATTCCATATGATTTTTAATTCATAAAAAACTAGACATGTAATCGGACATTAAATTTGACTTTTCCTGTTGCCTTGGATTTTCAACAACAAAAAATGCAGTAGTATCTCCCACATCTTAAAGAAGATGCTCTACCACATAAGTGAGACACACTTGCTGATTATGCTGGTTATTCTGCCGAAGCTAGCTCATCCTGCACCTCCAGACTACAGAAGGTGTGGCCAAGAATTCATTTTGGGGATAGATTGATGATTAGATTTCTTTACAGAGACAGTTGTTGCTGTGTTGGTCATCCATCCCTCTCCACTCTTGAAGCATCTAAGGAGTCCTCCCCTCAATCCAAAGGAGGGATGGCTCCAGGAGGAACCCTGAGGGAAGGACCTCTGAACACCTAGAAGATGCAAGGCAGGAATCTGGCTCATCCCCAAAAGAACATCAGTGCATGAGTCTGTATATGAAGTTTCTGTTGCTTGGTGGTAGAGGGAAGGGATAGGTCTGAGTTGGGACAAGCCTGCACTTCCACAGTTTAGAAGCGCAAAGAGAAGATTTTCATTTGGTCCAGATCCAGCCCACAAAAGGGTTGCCCTTGAGAGGGATTCTGCAGAGGTGAGGAGACCTAAGGAGCGCGCTAGATTGCTCAAAGCTTGAGGAGTCTCAGCAGGTGGGAAAAGTCATAAAAATATCCAGGTGAGACTCATCACTGGATATGATCACATCCAGAAGTCTCCAGTGGAAGGTTATATCATTCTCAGTCACAGAAGACTCTTTCATATCCTATGCATTAAAAATGAGATAAACTCTGGGTATATGGTAGGGTTATCAGAAGAAAGGATTGAATACACTTCTCTTCTGCACTATAAGTTTCGTAGCCTGAAGGAGGCTTAACCAAGGGAGAACTTTAAAATTGAATGACAGTGTAAATTTTGAATGAATGATATTTCTCTGGAACTGGCATTCTGATGCTGGGAAGAAGAAACGACTTATTTCAAGGCAGACATGCAAATAAGCAACAAGAAGCAACAGCTCATAGGCTCCCTGTAGGCAGTGTATGCGGGATTGCCTGCAGTTCTGGGCAGGAGAGGACCGTCAGCCATGACTAGGCCGAGTGGGAAGATGTGCCGTGACCACAGGGACTTGGGAACTGAGAGCAGAGGCACATAAGCCAGATACCTGTCATCTGTGGGTTAAGGAAGTGGTGATAGTAGACCTGGTATTCTTTCCACACCATGAGAACCCTTAGGAGTGAGTCTGAGATAGGGCCAAACACACAGTAGACACTCGGTAAATTTTTGTTGAATGAGGATAATGTAAGTTGTGGAGCAAATCTACCTTCCTCATGTTCTAGAGTATTCTTTGCACATTTGAACATGAGCTTCTGCTAAAGAAAAAAAGGGGCTTTGATCCATTACTTGGCTGTAAGAATAACTACTGCCACCAATAGTATGACATGCCTGAAGGTCAAGCAGACCCCCATCAGTAGAGACCTACAACTCTCTAGAGGAGCTGTCATTGAAGGATGACTACTAACTTCCCAGCTACAATTTACCTATAAGGCTGGTGCTGCAATTTATCAATAAGACTGGCTTATTATTTAGACAGTGTCTCTAAGAGGATGCAATCAGGATAGAAATAAGATGGAGTTGTTGAGGCACCTAAAGACCTTAAACCCTCTTCTTTTATAGCCTCCATCTTTTGGGAACTCAGAAGTCTCTCTTGAGAACTTTTTCTAATTTATGCATTGACAGACCAGTCTCCTCTGCATTGCTAGAATTACTTAAAGGGATAATTTCCCTCCCTTTAAGCCATATCCTACCCAGTCGTCACATTTGTCTTCCTAAAATACTGCATTATCTGTATTTCTTCTTGCTTAAAAAATGTTCAGTAGCTGCTTACTGCTTATGAAATAGAACCCAAATTCCTTGGTCAGTTATGCAAAGCACAACATAGATTTAAGCAAAGATTTTGAGTGGAGTCATTTCACCGACAATGACACTCCAGCCACCATGAATGATCACCCTTTGAATGTTGATAGAATTGATGGATTCATGGTTTCCACCTGCAGTCTCTCCCTGTTCCAATATACCCAGCAAAATGTCGCCAGATTTACTTTGTCGCAGAAACATTACTAGCTACTCATTACCTACCAAAAAAATCCCTAATGTCTTAAGTCAATGGCTGTTAACTGTGAGTGTATGTTACAATTAACTGGTGGGTTTTGTAAACATGCCAACAATGCTCCAGTCATCTAAATTAGAAGTGATAACCAGTGAGGCCCTGGGGTCGTCATTCTTTTTAAAGCTCCCCAAGTGAGTCTAATGCATAGCCAGAATCCAGAGCCACCATCTTGGCTGATCTTTCAGGAGCTCTGTATAGGAAATGGCAAGGACAGAGGCCTGAGAGGTAGGATCAAAAGGAGATAATTGAGGTAATTGAGATGTTTCTTGCAGATGCCCTGGGGATGAGAAAGCTAGAGTTTTTAATCTCTGAGTGCAAATGAAAAATGAACTCTGCAACCAGCTCTTGCCAGTTACAGTTCCTGAGCCACCCTTCAGTCTTTTATATCTGGTTCTGGCAGAAGTGTCAGCAGTGCAGCCTTTAGCAGGTTCCCAGTAGTGCTTTGGTAGGCCGTTGTCCCCATTCTGTGCCTGTATGTCCCAACCCTGCCCTTTCCTAAGGGACAGGACTCTGAGAGGCACAATTGCAAAAGTAAGGCTTTATTGGCGGATAATTTTTCCCATTGCATAAAAAGGAATAGGGAGACAGAGTTTTGTCTGTTATAGCTACTTATAGGGTACTCATAGCTCTTTTCTCCCTGGGGTAGAATTAGGTGCAATTTATGTCACATAGCCTCCCTGCCAGAATTTCTATCCCAAAGTGAAACAGAGACTCTTGATGGACATAAATGATACCACTATGAGTGAACAGAGATAGCTGTGCTCCCTAACTCCTATTAGGAGGTATTAATGTCTAGGTTGTGCTACGAGACCTAGGGTGGGCTTTATCAAAGCGCTTTATGACTGTGCTTTCGAAAATGTTTCCCTCTAGTCATCATTATGAGGTAATGTATTAGGTAATGTCTTGAAAAATGGCCAGAGGGCTGAAGTGTCAGCTTTACAGCTCACATACCTGAAAATAACAATGTTGGTTATTATTTTTACACTACAATATATTTGGAATGCCTCATAAATAGAAATTAATCGTGACAACTCTGTCTCTGTACTTTAACACAACCTTACCAACAAAAAATGCTCAGAGAAGCCTAGGCATGAACTTAATACTTTAGAGAAGAATTTCTCTCTTTTATCCCATCTAGGGAACATTCCCAGCATCTTTTGTCTCAGCCATAAGAGCCAACATGAGTTACCCAAGGTTCACTAAAATCCACAGATAATCTGCAATCAACATGTTTAAAGAGTTACAACCTCCGTTTCCATCTTATCTTCTACCAGAAATTCCAATAACCACAGAGAAATGACTTAATATATTCAGCTCTAAAGACAAAAAGACTACTTGAAAAGTGAGAGTGTTAGCAAAGACATGACCACATTATTTTGAAACCCCATATGTATGTATATAACTCATCTCATTTAAAAAAAATTTTTTTTAGCCCTGTATGTGTGATTCAGTGCTGTTTTTGTTTTGCTTTCCTTTGTTTTGTTTTTCGAATTTAATACCTTATAAATAAATGAAAAGACAATTTATTGTCTGTGAAGTCTGGGCCAAAAAAAAAGCATTGATTTGTGTGGGTCCTATGCAGAGATCACTCTAGCAAGTATGACCTTCACATGCAAAGTTTGGTCACTACTCTGGAGTAACACTTTTCAGATTATTGAAAGAAAACAATATTAATAAAATATGAATTAAGCATACACTATATACAAAACAATATCGGCAAAATGCAAAGTAGTATCTCTACAGTCCTAGATTCTAGGAGATTTATATGTAATTGAAGATATATATATATATACTGTCCTGTACAATTACCTTGGACTCTCAGTAAAACTGATAATTTTCTCATACTACACTAATCCAATTATTCATTTCCATGAATGTCCTTCTGCTGGAGGTTAGGGACTAGGTCATACTTGCTTTGTTGTTACCTCCAGTGCCTCATAGAGTAGATATTCACATGAGGTAATTAATATATGTTTGCTGAATAAATGACCATTTATAGAGAACGTGTACACTAATATATGTACATGCAGATACACATATATGCAATAAATACATATCCAACTTAAAATTATATATATATTCACTTATATGAAATTTGATGTATATTTGTGTAAGATTAGAAGAAAGGAAATAACAAATGTATTACAATATTTCCATCATGCTGGTGTTACGAAAATGGAGCTATGCCTAAATTGTCCTTTAATGTCATAGTACAAGTGGTGGCCTACAAGACACACGAGTAGGAACTGGTTTGGCCTTTATTTTAACTGAATCTCTGGCATAACAATGCCCTTTAGCACGTTTTTCCGGACGCATTCTCCAAGAGTTTTTCAATAAAGCAGATTTCGGCATTGCTGCTTCTTAGTGAGGTCCTGAAAAAACTGCAATGAAAAGGAAGATAACTTCCAAATATGTGTCTCTGCATTATATGGAAATAAACAATAAAACATGGGATACAATATTTTTATTACCTGAATTATGTATTTTGAGGTCCAAAGAATGAAAAAGATGTTCCATTTTTTTTCTTCCAGCTTGCATGGAGGCAAATGTCCTTTAAAATTTGCACATCATGAGAATGGAATGTGCTCAGAGATCAGCTGAAAGTTTTTTTCTAAAAAAATGAGGGCTTTGCAGCTGTGGCTGTGTGCTTAGGCTCAGCAGGAGAGGACAGGTCCCCTTCTGGTCCTCCTACAGGGAGTTTTGACAAGCTCACCAGGGAATACAGACAATGCTCTCTACTCTGATAAAGCCCCATGTGGGCTCTAAGCCAAACAGATGCAGGTGTATTATAATAATAATATATTTTCTAGTACAGTATAATCTGTTTCCCACTATAATCTTTTGAACTAGACAGAAAAGATAATTGTCCCCAGGTTATAGACAAGGAAGCCAAACGTTGGTGAGGTTTAGTGGCTTGGAAGTTTCCACAGTAGAAAGAGGTTCAATTGGAAATAGGACCTAGTATCAGATTTCCTATAGATGTCAAAGGATATAAATGTTTGTAGTCTTATTATTTCCTGACTTTTTGACCCTCTGCAAGTTTCTCAAGCTCTGAGTTTGACCAGCTTCTTCAATGACACAGAATAAAAGTCTCTCACATTGTTACTCTAAGGGTGAAATAACATCTGAAAATAGTTTTGTCAACAGCAAGTAGTGTTCAGAGTTCATGTCTGTTTACTCTTTTATTCCTCTCCAAACAGAAACTATAGTTTCCCAGATGCATACACTTATAACAACACAGATACACAATTCTTTATATACAATTCTGAAATCCCCAAGAATCTAAATCCAAAAGGATGTGTAACTCATTTAGAGGCAAAATCTTCTCTGAATTGACAGGCCTATGTATTACCTTGTTTTTCTTTATTTAGTATGAATATCCATTTGTTTCACAGCAGAAATACCAATGTAATTACAAGGTCATGAGTTGCTGACTCATACCTGTAGGAGGTATTCTGCAGTAATTGTTAACATAACATTTTATCTTTATTGGGATTACCAAATATCCTGTATCCCAATAAACATCTTGTCTTAGGGATTTTGGAGACTTGTAACATGAGGCTTGTAACATAGAATCCCATTGACCCAGCTTCCAGATCACCCGACGATGCAATGCTACAGTTCTAGGTGAAGATTGTTTGGTTCTCAGAGGCTGAGGAGTTCTGGGGTCAGCCATAGGTTGGGTCTACTCCAAAGCAGACTCAGGACAGCCTTGGAGATGCCAAACACTTCCCATCCTGAGCTTCACCTTGATCCCTGTGGCCCTTAGAATGATTCTTCTTACAGCAACACAGCCAAGTGCTAGAACCAAGTAGCCATGTTAAAAAATGGACGAGCACTGGCCAATTCAATCTGAGTTTGAATCCCTGACCTACCACTTACCAGTTCTGGTACCCTTGACAAGTTTATCAAGTTTTTTAAACTTCAGCTTCTCATCCTTAAAGTGGGAATTTTTATAGCGTTTTTGAGGGCTGTGTAAGTTTTAAATGGCACAGCATATGTAAAAGGGCTTTCCGTGGTGACTTACTCATATTAAGTGTTCAGTAAAAGTCAGATTATTTTCCCCTTTCATTTGTTGGCATTTCCGTAGTAATTCCATTAACAGAAATTTCTACCATAAGGCTATTTGTGAAGATTTTCTTCAAATAACTGATTTATTGTTGTGGTGGTTGTTAATTAAAATAGTTGATGATTGTTATTGTTTTTTTATTTCTGAATCTCAGTCTGGATCTGTGCCATTTTCAAGTCCAGAAAGTTGAATTGGTTTAATTCCAATAGTATTCTGCCAAGATATTTTTTTAAGAAAACAAACTCCGTTAATAATGTATGAGGTTTATAATGCACACGTATCACAGTTTGCAGGACACAGAGCAAAATACCCCTAAGTGATAAAGTGTGTTTATTGTAGGTCAACTAATCCCATTTCTTAAACCTGGAATATATGAAATTTGATGCTTGGCTCTAGTCTGTAAAGAACTGCTGGGCACGGACTGTACCTTGGCTGTGATTCATTCTGATCTTCTGAAGGCTGGAGCTCATGACAATAGAGTGTGAGCTTGGCGTGACTAATTCCCTTATAATTATCAAAAGGTCTTGAGTCAAAAAGTTCTCTCCCGAGTTTGATCACAAGTCATAAATGCACAAGGAGAGATGCCCTCCAGTTTTCAAGTTTCTCGCTGCTGCTGACTTGGGCAGCATGGGAGCCGCTTCTCAGGCTACCAGGGAGCCTCACGGTCAGGTGCTGGATGATGTTCTTGACCCTTCTCCTCAAGTAAAGGAGGGCATGCTACACAAGGAAGGATTGCAAGTTTATGGAGGTGGCGTTATAGGTCAGTGGGGAAAGGAAGGACAATTCAATAAACAGTCATAGGACAGATAGACATTATAAAATAAAATAAGCCTCCCTGATTTGGATTGAGGAAATCAATGCCAGTTGATTTAAAGACTTGAACAGAAAAAAATTTATAAGAAAATATGATATGACTTCAGGACAGTGATACAATTTAGATGTTTGTTCCTTCTGAGTCTCACGGTGAAATGGAATCCCCAGTGTTGGAGGTGGGGCCTGGTGGGAGATGCTTGGGTCATGGGGGAAGATCCCTCATGAACCGGGGGTTGGTGCTGTCTTCCCACCAGTTAGAGCTCTCTCTCTAATTTCACGTGAGATCTGGTTGTTTAAATGTCTGGCACCTCTCCCCTCACTCTCGCTCCCTCTCACCATGTGACATGCCTGCTCCTGCTTCACCTTCTGCCATAAAAGTTTCCTGAGGCCTCACCAGAGGCCGAGCAGATGCTGTGCCATGCTTCCTGTACAGCCTGCAGAACCATGAGCCAATTATACCTCTCCTCTATAAATGAACCAGGCTTACATATTGCTTTATAGCAATGCAAAAATAGCCTAATACAGATAGGGAAGGAGTCTTAAAAAAGACAAAAATGCACAAGCCATGAAAGAAAATGTTGCCAAATTTTACTAAATGAAAGTTAAAACTTCTGTAGAACAAAAGGTACCAAAAGTTACCATAAAACTATTTTTATAAAAATTGGAAATGTGCAAAATAGGTCTATATATTATTTTTATATTATGTATATAATATGTATGTTTGTGGGATGTGTGTATATAGGTATGTGTATATAAATGTATATATATGGTATAAAATACTCTTGAGAAAAACATGCATTAAATTCAGAAATTACTGGAGTTACCTCCAAAAACACAGTGAAGGAAATGAAAGAAGAGAGTGATACACAGGGGGCTTCAACTGTATCTGTAATATTTTATTTCTTTAAAATTTTCTTTCTTGGCTGGGCACAGTGGCTTATGACTGTAATCCCAGCACTTTGGGAGGCCGAGGTGCGCGAATCAGCTGAGGTCGGGAGTTCGAGACCAGCCTGACCAACACGGAGAAACCCTGTCTCTACTAAAAATACAAAATTAGCCAGGTGTGGTAGTGCATGCCTGTAATCCCAGCTACTCGGGGGGCTGAGGCAGGAGAATCGTTTGAACCCAGGAGGCAGAAGTTGCAGTGAGCCAAGATTGTGCCACTGCACTCCAGCCTGGGCGACAGAACTAGATTCCGTCAAATATATACGTATTTATTTATATTTATTTATTTATATATATATATATGGAAAATATATATATGGAATGCACAGTGGATACACAGGTGTTTGTTATTTTAGTAATTCTTGTATGTTTGAAAGATTCTGTATTTAATGTAAAAAATGCTATTCACTTGATAAACAATTCATTTTGTGTTTACATAGGCAAACATTTGGAAGAACTAGCAAGCTTCAGAGTCCCTGGGCCTTTTGCCTCTCCCACGACATGGATCAAAGGCTGCTTCTCTGTCACTTCATTTATTTTTCCTAAGTTTGACTTGAGAGAAAAAGTGAAAAGTTTTCCACCAATGGACTGGAGTTCTCCTCTGCCATCAGAGCAACACAGACAGTTTTCGCCTCCTTGCAGCTGTCTTTTATGGCTCTAAATTTGTGTGTTGTTTCCCTTCCTGCTCCAATCCCCACATCCGGGAAGTCCTACAGTTTCCTCCTCTGGGTTCTGGGATGTGCTGAGGCATAGCAGAGCGGGTGATTGTCATTGAAACTTGGCTGCAGCTGCTGCTGCTTCTGACGCTGGAGAATGTGCACTTTAGCATCATGTCCCACTCTCTGATGCTAAACAGTCCTTTTCAGTCTTTTAATAGATTCTTGGGGGAGGAGGAAGCGAAGGCTGAGGTTAGCTTTGTTCGCCTGTGTGCCTCTCAGTCAGATTGGCATCTGGCACCAAGCCTACTGTTTGGTCAGATGGTATTGTTTTCTGTTATACACACACACACACACACACACACACACACACACACACACAGAGAGAGAGCACGAGCTCAAACCATATGTCTCTATGTCTTCAAGTTACGTTGCACTGACCAAAATCATATTTACCACACACTGAGGTATAAATTCAAAATACACGTTCTTTGGCGTCTGTAACCATGTCAAGTGAGGTTCTGTTTTTTCAATATGGCAGTGGGTTGCAGGCACTAGAGAAAACTCCCTCCAACTGATCTCTACTCTCTTTAGCGAAAAGCATGCATAGAATGTGATGAGAGGACCAGTTCAACCAATTACCTCACGCAGAGATAATTCAATCTTTCTAGGGAAGCCTCAGTGGACAATTAATGTGAATTGAACTTCCCAAATCTCTCCCTCCCAGACTTCTAAAGATGGCTAGAATTCATCTAGAAATCATATGAAACCCTGCCTTCTTTTTCCACCCAGACGTGGTTTGCTTCCAGCTGAAAGCTTCCCAGAGCCCCTTAAGACCTGCCTTCACTTTCTAGAGTGAGTTGAGAAACTTCAGAACTATGAGAACAGAGGTCAGCAAACTATGTCCCCATGGACCAAATCCATCCAGCTTCCTGTTTTTGTAAATAAAGTTTTACTGAAACAAAGCAATGCCCCCCAACTGCCTTTTTTTTTTTTTTTTTTTTTTCAACAAATTGTCCATGGCTGTTTTCATACTACAATGGCAATGTTGAGTATTGCCAGCAGAGGACGTTTTGCCCACAAAGCCTAAAATATTTACTATGTGGCCCTTTGCTAAAAACATGTGCAAGTCCCTGGGAAATAGAATCCTATGTCCTGAATGACTAATTGAATTAAACCAAGAAATAACAGGTCAAAAATATGCTCATATTCAATCCATACCAGGTTCATACCAGGTGAGCAGTGAAACGAGTGGCCAAATGTGCCACCTCAATTAATATTCAAATATTACAAAATCAAAGAAGTTCTCTCCAAAAAGTAGGCCTGCCATTGATTAGAAATTATTCCCTGCAGCCCTATTATCACTCTCCTCAACACAAACCATGGAGTAGCACAGGGCTTTAGTTTCTCTGTGACTCGTCCTCTTTGTTCAAGCTGACATTGCTCCCCATACTTGTTACCCCACACCTGATAGCCAGGCACCAAGATGACCATAACATTGGCATAGCCAACAGTGCTTGGGGATGTAATGACACACAGCAAATTAAATGTCATAGAAAGGAAAACACTAACAAGCTTTCTCAAGCTCTGAGTCATATATTCATCACAAGCATGTGACTACTATTGTTCCTTTTGTCTTAGAAGAAAACTCATGCAGAGACTGACTAGGCATAAAAGGCAGATTTCATATACATTTATTTAACAGTTCTGTGAGTTCCAAAACTGCCTGAATAATTCATCCACAGGAAAAGGACCGTTCCAAAGAACTCCCATCCATGACTTACTAGAGTTAATGATGTTGGTTTCCAGAGAGATTGTAACTGCTGATATTATATGCATAATAATATATTCGGTGAAGTTAGTTACCCTAAGAAAATCTGCTCTGGGTACTTTTTTTTTAGAGCTGTCTGCTTTGTGGTCACTGGACTGACAGCCAAGAGACTGGGCTGGAAATCGTGTGACTCAGGGCAAATCGCTCAACCTCTCAGTTTCAGCCAGACTCTGGAAATGAGGAGTTTAGACAAATAACAAGAAAATCACCCTCCTACCTTACAAAGCACTTTTCTGAATGTTATCGTATGATTTTTAGATGAGTTGTGTATCTCCAACATACGTAAATGCCATTGAAAATTCTGAAACCAGCTTGGCAATTCTTCAATAGTCTAGAAAACAGCAGGTCAAAGTGTGCAGTAGTTTGAATGTCCCCTCCAAAACTCATGTTGAAATGTAATTGTCATTGTGATGGTATTATCAGCCAGGGCCTTTAAGAGGTGATTAGGTCATGAGAGCTTCAACTTTCTGAAAACATTAGTGCCCTTATCATGAGAGTGAGTTAGTTATCACGGGTGTGGGCTCAGGATAAAACGATGAATTTGGCTTGATTTCCTCTGTTTCATGTGTTGGCTGTGTGATGCCTTCTGCCGTGTTATGACACAGGAAGAAGACCCTCACTAGATGTGACCCTTCAGTCTTGGACTTCCCAGACCCCAGAACCATGAGACAAATATCTCTCTCTCTTCTTTTTTGGTAAATTCCCCTCTCTGTGGTATTCTGTTATAGCAGCACAAACAGACTAAGACAAAGTGTGATTCTCATTTTTTCATCATGCCCTTCTTTATAACAAAGACATTGCTCAAGAAATAGAGTATTTTAAGGGTTTGAATTTATTTATCCAGCACTCACCTATGCCCACTTCTTACCTAGTCCTCTTCAGATACTTTTTCTAGGTAACTGACCTCAGTTAGTTGTGCCATAGGCCTAAGATTAGAACAAAGCCAAGAAACCCTAACAGGTAACATAAAAAATGCAAGCCTATGTGCAACAACATCACTCAACTAAAGCCTGATCTTTAGAACTAGAAAAGATTCAGTGAGACACTGTGGCATCGTGTGTCTTGGGTACATTCCTCTCCTTCCACTAGTGATGCTCAGTTAAGTTTGTGTGGAGTGTTTTGCCAGACTGAGCCCCTCTCTTTCCCAAGCATCTGTGCTAATCCTGGTGGAGTCCTTGTGGTGAAAACCTCAGACTCTGGTCTTCGTTTTCAGAATTCCTATGCAGAAGAAATTTTCTGTGTTTCTGACTGTGGTGCATAAGGGCACAGTTTTGTGGATTATAGTGTGCATTTGCGGGGCAAGATTTTGCAGTGTATGTATTTGTACCATGGTAAAGCAGTGGATGGAATGTGGAAGGGTTAGGACACATTTTCTTGAGGCCTTTCCAGGTTGCTAAATGTTTTCTGTAAAGCTCAAGTGTATAGTCAGGCTTGGATTTCCTCTTCTGACATTCTCAGCTGGTGGCATTTGTACCTCTGGGAGTACACCAAAGTGACTGGAACTGAATGGTTGGCATAAAAATCTTCTGGGACAATGGGTAAAGAAAGATGTAAGATCTGTCTGCCCAGTAGCTGAGAGTTTGGTGTGAAAAGAAAACAAAATCAACTTCCAACTCAGTTTCTTGCCCAGTTACATTCTGCTATTCCATCAAGTCATCCAATCCCAAATGCTTAGGAATTTTAATGTGATTCTGGTAGTTTGGAAATTAAGTACACAGGCCAAACATCAGAAGGCTTGGTGAGATGCTCAGTCCTAAGTAAAAACAATAATTAAACTAGAAAAACATTAATTGTTATAGTATCTCTTCCTGATGGGTTAGTTTATCTTATATGCCCTGAAAAAGAAAAAATATTGCATTTGAGTAAGAAAATAAAATAAACTGAAGTGCACATACGTCTGACGAACATCTATTTTTAGGACATTTTTGAGGTCTTAAAAAAGAATATAAGTAGCTTGGAAAGATTTTTCAAGAACAACATTTAAGTTGACATAATTATATTGGTTTAGTAGACTTTTACTTTAGGGTAATGGTTTCCTAATTTGTTAGGACCCAAGCAACACTCATCTGTTTCAACCAAAGTAGCTACCCTTTCGTTTTCTTACTGCCGTCTGATTTTGGGGTTCTCTGTGTGATTTCCACTGCAAAAGAACTGGAAGAGCATTCATTAGGTCATTTCTGAGAATCCTTATGACTTATCTAGCTGATATAATGGAATGAAAAGGGAGATAAATCATAGAGAAAACAGGGTGACAGACACTGCTAATTTTATACCTAAATCATCCTCCTCCCACTATTCTACCCTAATTTTTCCTTACTTGCTGAACCCAAGTTTGCTCTAATACTTGAAGCTACCAAGAGTTCAAGGATGGAGACCATCTTTGTCCCAAAAGTGAACCTCTATTGATCTGTATCAATCAGAGTAGTCTTAATTGCTGGCCAGTCATTATCTCAGGCATGGACATGTGCTCCAATTCTGAGCTATGTGGAACTAGGATCTCCTCAAAGCATCTGAAGAAGACTTTTCTAGACAGAGAAAAGCCTTTCAAAGTAAAATCTGTTTTCTCTGCTGGATTTCTGAACCAGGGTTAGCCACATAATTTGCAGGCCCAAGTGAAAATTTAAAATGTGAAGATCCTTATTCAAGAAGCAGAATCAAACATTTTCCTTTTTTTTTTTCAATGGTCTCTCCTTCTTGACTTGTCATAGTGGTTTTTATTTGTGCTTTGGGTTTGGGGTACCCTCAGAGACACCTAGAGCCTCGTCCTGCAACTCAGCATGTACAGCACACATTACCCTGACCCCGACCCCCTGCACCTATACTCCAACCTCTGCCGGAGGCAGAGGTGGGCAGCAGCTGTTGGGCAGTGACTGGGAGCAAGTGGCCTAGAACTTGTCCCAGCAAGGAGGTCAGGCAGGACTGCCCATGAGTTGGGGCTCTGAACCCTTGGTACATGCTTCTTTGTTCCATCATACTTCACTTACAAAGCACAAATTCTAAGTAGAATTACTAAGGATTCCAATACAGTGACCACAGAGCATTAGCACCCAAGCAGGACCTGCTGAACCTGGGGCCCTACAGGAGAGCACTGATGGCCCACCCCTGAAAGTGGTCCTGGTCTTCATGTCTGCATCAGCCTCAGCCATCTCAAGACCACAACGGAAACATAGCCAAGTTAGAGAAGACAGACCAACAGCACCGGAGCCCTTCATATTATTAAGCTGCTAAATTAACCAATCTTGGAAACTTCTAGACTCAACAATTCTTGTGGTATGAGGTAATAAACCCCTTGTTTTGTAGGCCATTTTGTGGGGTTCTTTTATTAATCACAACTAAAGCATTATAACGGATAGGAAAGACAACATATTGGTGAAAAATGTCTACAGAAGGACTAGCAGGAGATGGTAAAGCTAAAGGAGTTTTGCTCTAATGTTCAAATTCATGTCACCTGCCTTAGAGAATGCTGTTCCTGCTTTTCCCTAGCCACTCTGCTGGGCATGAGAGGCCCCCTGTACTCCTTGGACCCAGAGAACAGAAAATGTCTTCACTTACACTCTGCCCCCTCACATTCCTCCACTCTTGGAAGATTTAACAAGTTCAAGTGAGAAGATATTAGCCAAATACAACAAGAGGCTAAACACAACACCCATGTTGATTGATTGGTGTGCAAGAATTGAGATGACAGAAAGAGGTCACTCTGAGCTTCAGGAGTAGCTTGAAGCTAACTGATAAAACAGGTGAGGTTTGTTTTGGGCCCTCCTAACTCCCTCATAATACATTCTTCCATCCTTCAGAAGTCATCTACTACATAAATTTCTGGTTTCATACTTGGTCATTCCTGCTTATGGAGCTAACTAATAAATGTAAGGTACTATCTTCCATAAAGGGTTGGCTGCCCAGTGCCTCAATTTCCTTTAAATGTTTGTGATTCCATGATTCTTCACTGCTTTATTCCTGCCCTCCTACCTGGACAGTGGATTTTGGGGACCTTGAGAAGTTCTAAATTTATAAAACTCTACTCAAATTTATGGGACTAAAAGAAGATTAATAACATCCTCTGGAAAAAGTAGCTCCAGAGAAAAGTCATATGAAAAAAGGCCCTTGAAGGATGTGGGTTTGATCACATATGTATAGGGAAGCCTTTGGTCCTAGGAGGCTGGTAGTTTTGCACACATGAAGCTGTCTCCCTCTGGTTGAGGAATGGACTATGATCCTTAGAAGCATCTTTATCCACATTTTAAAAATGGCTAGGCACGAAGCATGCTTCCCAGATACTTCTAGAAATTAGCACAGGGGTCTATAAATTATGATTCTTTATTCTTATAGGTTGTATACTAGGTTGAAAAATATCCCTACAAAATTTATGTCATCCCAGAACTCAGAGTGTGAGCTTATTTAGAAATAAGTGTAATTAGCTAACATATAGTCATACTGGATTCAGTTGAGCCTTAAATCCAACGGCTGGTGCCCTTATGGGAAGACAGATGAATATACACAGAAAGGAAGGTCACTTAAAGATGGAGAAAGAGATTGAGTTCTATTGCCACAAGCCAAGGAACACTAAGAGCCACCAGAAGCTGGAAGAGGCAAAAAGGGATCTTCCCTTCAAGTTTCAGAGAGAGCATGGCTCTGCCAACATCTTCATTTTGGACTTCTAGGCTCTAGAACTATGAGAGAATAAATTTCTGCTATTTTAAACCACCCAGCTCGTGGTAATTTGTTACAGTGGTCCTGGGAATAATACACAGGTGAAAAATAGAATTAGACCCCTCATGGGTCACATTGACCATCATGGACTAAAAAGGCTTGCAAGCTGGCCACTGACTGGGCCCTCCGTTTCACAAGGGGACATGGAGGAGTATTTCTTCAACACAATGCCTGCTCACTGTTGTGCATCAGAAGCTGTGTTTACTTTCTGTCTCACATGAACCCATGAGGTAAGAAATATTGAATTGGATGCCATCTCAAAGGTCAGCATGCCTGTCTGTTTATGTGCAATTCACACCCCTCTGGGTTTCTCTCACTCCTACCTTTTCATCAAAATCCTTCTACCAAAGTCTGATCACAAGGTCTTCCTGTATGAACTGGTGAGTTTTTCTCAGTGGCATGGACAAAAAGGCTGAAAGCTGTTGGAAGCTTCCTCCATAGTAGATTAGCAGCACATGGGTGAACCAAGCTCATACATTATTCAGAAAGGAAAAATGTGGGCTTTGACTGAACTTTGAAGGAATCAGCAGCTATTCCAGAGGAGAGTGCCCTATTGTTCTGCCTCACAGAACACAAAGAGCAAGTGGCATTCCTTACAGCATAGCTAATGGAGTGCACGCAGACACTGTGATGAACTGACCAGTGGACATCTTTCATGAGCTCTGAAATCCTGTGCAGAATGACCTATTGCTGATCAGAGGGAAGATGTTCACACTTTTTTTTTTAAATTTATGTAGCGTTATAACTCATTGCTATCCAGAGGAGGAGGTTTCTGGAAGATAAAATGATGCCATCTGTGGCGCCTGTATTTATCAACAGTACCAGAGTCCCCTTGGAAGGGTTACCAGGAAGATTAGGTTGACCTTTGGATCACTGGCAGGTCTTTCCCAAAAAACATGGGAAGCCTTTCCTGTGTCATGAAGCAAGAAAAGAAATGGTTGTGTAATTCAATTTTTTAAAAAAATAAAATCAATACTACATGTGTTTCTTTGATACCAGAAAACGATTTTCCAAAATGGGAAAAAGAAACCCTGACCAAAATGTTCAAGTGAAGGCTAATAGGACCTTCAGCCAAGAGCATTTACAAGAATTCTGAATTAATTCCTGGTGAAGTATCTATTTAAAAACAAAACAAAACAAAAAAGGTAAAAGACTGCTATTATAGTCCTCCTGAAGTCCTACTTTGTCATCAATGTATCTGAGTACATCTTGAAGTCATGATTAACTCATTTAAAAGTTCACTTGTGTATGCTTATAACTCCTGTTCACAGAGGCCCAAAGCATTTTTCTGGTATTCACTTACTTGAAATTTTTTTCTAGCTAAAAATACAAGCAAAAAAATAAGCTCATAAGAATAATCAATCTCAGAGACAGAGGAGACAAATAAAGAAAAAAAAAAAAAAAGGTGTTGAAAAGTAGAGAAGATAAATGGATCTGAATAACAAATGAAATTTTCTCTCTCATCCCAGTACTTTTCTCCCAGGTGAAAGATGCTGGATGCTGGCATTGCTGCCACTTCTGATGCGGGGCCAAGGAGATTAATGCAGGAGGAGACCTCTTAAACAGGGGCTTTATCAAGAATGGCCTACCACTTTCATTCATTGGCCCTCTGCCATCTTTGATGTCCAAGCCAACTAGATCGAGACATGACTGTGTTTTTAACTAGCATTCAACCTTTAGGTTTTACAATGGAATTATTTCCCTAAATCTGCCACCTGCTGTTTTCTAGAGTGGATTGACAATTATTCTCTGGACTTTTTGGTAACCAAGAACTTCTAGCAACTAACCCTGGCATGACCACCAGAATCTGCAGGGCTGAGAGAAGGAAAGAAAGGCAAAAGTGGACGAATGAAGCTGAAGGTAAGGATTATAGAGCTGTTATCTGATGTAGGGCAATGTTATCCAAAATGTAACTTGAGGTGCATTAGAGGCTTGGCCAATAAAATATCAAAAGAAGACTGCCCATTTTTTTCTGTTTTAAATTATTGGAGAAAATACCAATAACCAATAAAAGGAAGCAAGCAATAACATTGAAAATTGCTCTTTCAATATTTGTAAAACTTGGTTCTCTGAATATAATTCTTAAGCACTGAAATTAGAAAGATACTATCATAAAGATCAGTTAGTATTAAAAAGACATCTAAAAAAACCCCTATTGTTTGAAAGTTAATAACCTTGTAATTAATCCAACTGCCCAGGATATTAATGAAAACAAGAATATTTGGTTCAGCCAATCTCAGTAACTCAATAAACTATGCTGGGATCAAATTGGTTACTTAGTGATCAGTGGTACTTACAGATTAAGAAAAGTAGGCTGGGCACGGTAGCTCACGCCTGTAATCCCAACACTTGGGGAGGCCGAGGCCGGCAGATCACAAGGTCAGGAGATGGAGACCATCCTGACTAACACGGTGAAACCTCGTCTCTACTAAAAATACAAAGAAAAAACTAGCCAGGTGGGATGGCTACTTGGGAGGCTGAGGCAGGAGAATGGCGTGAACCCGGGAGGCGGAGCTTGCAGCGAGCCGAGATCGTGCCACTGCACTCGGCCTGGGCGACAGAGCGAGACTACGCCCCCCCACCAAAAAAAAAGAAAGAAAGAAAAAGAAAAGTAGATTGCATTTCAATTTATTACACCATTTTATAGAAACATAGAAACATAGAGAACTCTACTTATAAATACAGTTCCCACCCAATAAGATCTTTTTAAAAATCCCATTATAATAAATGTGCTGAACACAAGTTTTGTTAAACTTCATGTTGGCACAAGTTTTGTTAAACTTCATGTTGCTTCTCTTCCTTCAGGCGATTTACTCAGCAATTAATTATATTCAGCCTTCATAGTTAGCTTTGCTTCAGGGTTATTTCCCCAACTAGATTATAGACATCTAAAACCACATCCTTTCAGTTTGAGAGGACTTTTTAAAGGTCATCCATCTAATGCTTGCCCTCCACTCCCCACCCACCCAATGAAGGGAATAATTTATATCTGGCTTTAACAACGGCTGGGGAATCTAAAATAATTATCATCTTATTGAAGATAAAGCATCTCAATATTACTGAAGAAATAAATAATATGTTTGAACTATTCAAAATATCCAGTAGCTTCTCTAATGTTGCACAGCTGTAGTGCACACCTTACCCCTGTGAGCTGGGCTACTCTTCTCTAGCTGGGTAAGCTGAGCAGAAGCAGGCCACCTTGTTACTTAGTGGGAGATCACCCAGCACTGCCATATAATACAGGTCTTCCTGTAAAATAGTGCCTAGAATACAAAGGGAAATCAAATATTTGAGCTATATAGAGGCTGAATATCAAATTTCCCCAACAATTGCATTGATTCACTTGACTATAATTCATTCTGGAGAAAAATATCAGATCTGTTGAGACGTTTTATTTTTTAAATAGCTAATTAAGATGGTAAACAATGTACTTGAAATAGTCTTATATTTTGAGCTTCCTGTAGTATAAAATTTCTACTTATAAGGCATCTATTTTCTAATTATCTTTCTATAGTATTTAAACATATGTGTTACCAAGGTTACTGAGTAGATAATTTCTGTTGAGTAATGAAATTTTAGGTATCTGGGAAGACCAACATAAAACAAATCCCAGTAAATGAATTAAGCATGTATTTATTTGCCCACTATGCTAACCATTGTGGGATTCAACACTGAAAGAAAAGTATTATCTTGTTTATATTTTGCTTGGCAAATATTCCTAAATATGTGGATTAAATTGATCTTTCATCATTACACCTGCTTGATCATAAGGGAAGGAAAGTGATTTTTTAGAGGAATAAATATTTATGTTGATAGTCGAAATTTTGATTTTTAAAAACTGCCATTATTTTGTCATTTTTCTGGTGTTCAGATTTTAAAAGCACAATTCAATTCATATAGTACTTAAAGAAAAGCAACATGATTTTTTATAAACTTATTTAATAATACGTATAATGCTTAAACTTATTATGTAATTTGGTAATTTAAGAAATTTGTTGATATTGAGTGAAGCTACATGAATCATTCCAAGTCACCAGATTTGCCCTAATGAAATTCTTTAGCATTTTTACACATAAAAATTATTTGCAATTCAATAATTCATCCCTTCATTCATTTCATAGATGCTATGGAACTCCTATCACATTCCAAGTGCTGTGTTGATATCTGGAGATACAGACAAGATCAAAGCAGATGCAGAGTCTTTCACATGAATATGTGAATCAGGTAATATGTTCCCCAAATTAGCAAAGTATCTCCCAGATTCTTTCTTTGATGATATATTTGAAATCCTAATGCTGAAAGTTAAATTATCAGGGTTTTAAAACTAGAAGCAGTCATTATCAGAATTTTATATACTATTTATTTTTAAGAACATAAATTGTCTAAATTTTATTATAATTTTAAGTGAAGTACTTTGGGTAGTCACAAATAAAGTAATGGGCAGGTATTTAGTATTCATATTGTGTGGATTCATATCCATACTCTGCCACTCAGTATCTCTGAGATTTTGATGAACGATCAAACTCTCTGAGCCTCAGTTTTCTAATCTGTAAAGCAGAAATGATAATGGTATGTAGTGATTAAAACAATTTACTAGTTGTAAGTGCTTAGAACAGTTCCTGGAATATAGAAAATTTGCAGAGACATTTTAATTTTATTGTTTACAATTTAGTTAATGGAATGGCTTCAATAATACAGTAAAATGAAGATATTCAAACAAGCAGGAGGCAGGTGAAGACTATTGGCCTCAGGATGCAGGTGAAGAGTATTGGCCTCAGCTTCAGAGACCAGAGGTTAAACCTCAATGCTGCCACAAAAGGGTTCATGGAAGTCAGTAAACAATGCTTTTTTTATTATTGTTATGAAGATACAGTGTGTGGATCCCTCTCAATTGTCTATTCTTCTGTGTCACAAAAATTTGCCTGCTTTTTGTTACCATGTGAGAAGCAAATGAATTGAACTAAATGGTTTCTAATGCCTTGTCCACTTCTAAAATTCTATGGAACTGTGATTTCATTCCAATGGGCCGTATCAGGACTTGGCATTATTTTCATCAGTGAACCATTTCATTAGAATTTTTTTTTCGAAATGATACTAGTAAATATTGAAGGAGGCTTCTCTCACAGAGCTTCTTGTACAAATTAAAACAGGGCGGTAGAAGGTTTTCAGGTTGGTGAAATCAACTCTGGCTTTTAGTCAACCATTCCAAAAAACATTTTCTTTAGAATCCAAGGGCTTGCAATTGTTCTGAATAAAGGAGAAAGAAGCTGTTCTGATTTATTAAATAAAAAGAGTATCACATATTTAATTTTTAAAATGTTTCAAAGTGCTTTTGTATTTATTATTTCATTTTTTCTACCCTGACGGTAATTTTTCAGAAGAGAACTTCACTGGAAACCTGACATCCTAGGCTTTGCATTCATTATATGATTTACCTATAAGGAACGGATTACATGTCTTTGAGTCAATTCACTTATATGGTGCCTTTCTCTTGTGAACATTTAAATTTTTTTTTCAAAAAGTTATTCGGGAAAAGTTAGTCCTCAAATGGTCAAGTTATAGTTATAAAAAGAAAAATGAATTAGACACCCAAACACAGTCTTGAGATTTAACAATTTAACAAGTGTAAGCAGCACTTTTATTTCCATACACAGAGTTTTAATCATTGGCACATCCCACTCACAACTATACATTGGAGATTAAATAAATATTTGAAACATTACCATGACATTTGCAAAAGCAAACATACTGGTCTAAAAAGAAATATACTTGTGGGAAGAAAAAAATGTTCAGCTATCTTACATTGCCTTGAGATTTTCTTATTAAAGATCCTTACAATATTGTGACACATTGAGGACATGTCCAAAAACTGAAAAATGTTAAGAAGGTTCAATTTAGTAGTTTGACTCATCTTGACTGAACATCATTGCCTGGTAAATCAAACAAATAATTGTGCAGGTGTCCATTATAAGGACGAAGAGAAACGTTTAACAACGAAAACAAATTGGCCAATTCAGTCATTATATACTATCAGTCTTCTATTGCTCAATTTTTAAAATAAAGCAGTGGTAAAATTAAATCAATTAGTTTGCCAACATATATATATGGAACATCTGCTGTGTGTTTTTACCTGTGGAATATTTCGTAGGTTAAGATGGTGTGGTTTTTTTGTTTTTGTGTGTGTGTGTGGTTTTGTTTGTGTGTGTGTGTTTTTTTTGAGATGGAGTCTTGCTCTGTTGCCCAGGCTGGAGTGCAGTGGTGCGATCTCCGCTCACTGCAAGCTCCGCCTCCCGGGTTACGCCATTCTCCTGCCTCAGCCTCCTGAGTAGCGGGGACTACAGGCACCCACCACCACACCCGGATAATGTTTTTGTATTTTTAGTAGAGACGGGTTTTCACCATGTTAGCCAGGATGGTATCGATCTCCTGATCTCGTGATCCGCCCTCCTCGGCCTCCCAAAGTGTTGGGATTACAGGTGTGAGCCACCACGCCCTTCATATAGCAGGAGAGGTCACATATAAACACGTGAAACAATTCTTCCAGCTTCATTCCTATCACCTTAGCCCAAGGCACCATCATCTCCTCCCCAGATTTCTGCATGTCCTCTGTTTCTTCATTTGCCTTTTTATAATATTTCTTCTACACAGGAGTCAGTGATCATCCATTACATTTAAAAGAAAACCTATACTGTTTAGCACAGGAGGAGGAGAAGGGTGAAGAGGAAAAGAAATCATGCTATTTTCCCTATCCCATACTTTTCAAATTTCTCCACAGTCTGACCCTCTCTCTCTTACCACATCTCTTGTCACTTTTCACCTTGCCCAGGCTGCAGTCTATCTTTTTCTGCCGTAAGTAATGCCGATGGGAGTATCTTTCTTTATCTTATCTTTCTATATCTTTCTTTATCTTATCTGTCTTGCTCTTTGTACCTGCATTGTCTCGAACAATGTCAGGCATGTAGGAAGCATATAATAAATATTTAAAATAATAAGGAATAAAAGAGTATTATATACTTTCTATATATTGGTAGGCTAAATTTGCAAATTGTTTATAGACATTAAAGAACAGAATAATCATTTATTTTTATTTATTTATTTATTTTTGAGATGGAGTTTTACTCTGTCGCCAGGCTGGACTGGCTTCAAGCCATTCTCTTGCCTTAGTCTCCTGAGTAGCTGGGACTACAGGCATGCACCACCATGCCCAGCTAATTTTTGTATTTTTAGTAGAGACGGGGTTTCACATGTTGGCCAGGATGGTCTCCATCTCCTGATCTTATGATCCGCCCGCCTCGGCCTTCCAAAGTGCTGGGATTACAGGTGTGAGCCATTGTGCCTGGCCCAGAATAATCTTTTATAAAATCATAATACATACCAAGTTCAAAAATAAAATAATTTTTAAAATAATTGGGACAGTAAGCATAAGGTAGACCTCATGGGAGGTTAAGCCTTGAGATGGGTCTAGAATAATAATCTGAATTCAATAGGTGAACAGGAGGGATGAAGTATAGCATTCTAGCACAGTACAAAACCAAACGTGAGCCAGGAGTGGGAGTAGATGTGTGAATATGGTTGGAAGAGGACATTAAGAAGGCCAAACTGATATACCCTCGCATTCAGATTAAGGAAGACTGGAAACGAAGTGTGGATAAGAACAGCCAAACCATTAAAAGACTTGGGCAGATCAGCAAAGGAGATTATAATTGATTAAGTAGGAAAGCAAAATGGATTAAATGTTTTTGAGGAGATTGCCATCATGACAAAAGTAGTGTTTTAGGAAGATTCATCTTGCAGCACATGGAAGGTGGAATAAAGGAGGTAAATAACTTTAGGCCGGAATACCTGCTGACCAATGTCAATCTTTGAGAATGAGGTGATAAGGTGAGGGCCGTAGTATGAAGTGACAAAGATAGTAAGAGAAAGGGGACAAACCATAGAGGACAACAACCCATGGTGTGAATTTGGGTGTGCAAGAAGGGAGAAAGTCAAAGCTAGTAAGACACAATGTGTACTAAAAAAACGTCCTTTCCAGCAGGAGACTGGAGACAAAGGAAGCCATATTGCTAAAGGTCAACCTTCTACACCCCAAACATAAAGGTTACCCATGTGCTTTAAGTTTCTATATCTTTCTCAATATTTGAACAAATTGAAAATATGTCATTCTAGAATCCTATTATTAGATTATGGCTCTTTCAAAGTCTCTCAGTGAGTTATACATCTATATTTATAGCTTTCTTATCAGTCAATCAATAAAATGTTTCAGTATAATTTATAGGCTGTTTGTCATAAATATCCATTAAGGTGTCTTCCAAAACACCCCTTCTCTGCCTACTCCATTCACAGAAGTGGATCTGGCTGGCAATACCTGATTGAACACTGACATGGGCACCTGTTTTAAGCTGGTCCAGTTAGAACCTGGCCTTGAGAATTTTAACCAGTAAACAATAGGCAAAAAGGAACAGACGCATGCTCCTTATGGAACTCTAGAGAAAAACATCCATGAGTTTGGAGTAGTTTTGTCTCCATCCCTTCAAGTGCTTCATTGTTCAAGTCTTTTTTCGTTTCTTTTGTCCCTTTTGATCATCTTCTAGTTTCTATTGTATACAACTCAAAGAAATTTAATGAGTACCTAGCATAAAATACTTACGGAACTTGTATCAAATGCAGATGCAGATGTTTCTAGTGGAACTAGGAAATGAAAGCAGAACAAATGTAATTGTGGAACTTGGAAAGAAAGCTTGCACATTAATAAAACTCTTTGCAAAACTCATCTAAAACAGGCAAGCAACATTTGACTCATAAACACAGGATTCGACTTCTGTTTGTCTTTCTCTTCCCAGAAGAGTGATGCTTTTGGTAGGAGGTTTTCCCATGTTTTCCCAATTTACCATCTCCTTGGTCAAAGAAATACAAACTTTTAAGTTTGGAGGGTGTAAGAACAGATGAGCTGTGGATTCATTTAAAAAAGATAGAAGGGTATAAAATCTAAATTGCCAGAAATAAAATGTGAGTTAAGACATAACAGTTTAAACGGCAATGCTAGCTTCCCCTGGTCACTGGGATTCTAACAGTACAAACGCTTAACAGGGTTGAGACACCCACTCTCTTATGGATGGAGAGAATATGAAAACAGCAGAGCCTGTTTTTGTAAGTGGCACCCAAGGATGTTTCTACTCACCCTGAATAGTACATCAGTTCATTAACTAAAATACTTTTGTATTATGGTAGATTGGTTTTCTATTGGCTTTACTTTGGAATATTTTATGAGATGCTTACAGAAGTAAGCTTAAGAAAAACTGGGCTTTTAAAATAAGAATCAACAGGGTGGGAGGCGTTGGTATATTCTTTCATTTATTCATTTATTCAAAATATTTCTTATGCTGCCAGGTATCATGCTAACAAAGTGATTTCATAGACTGTTTGTTTGTTTGATTTAAGGATTTGGTTACTGCTTACATAAATCTTGCTCTGATAGAAAGGCAAACATTAAGCAAAGAATTGTATAATAATATGATTACAGACTGTGACAAGTAAACTGAAAGTAAAAGAAACTGACAGAAATATTATTTAGTTAGGAAAGCCTCTCTGAGGAAGTCTGGATGAGTGAGAAAGAATGACTGCATCTTAGCCAAGAATTGAGGAGAAATGGGATGGGTTTGGAGTCAGGGAAAGGGCATTCTGGAAAAAGTGAAAAACTTGTAAACGGTTTTATGGCAGGGAAGAACTGAGTGCCGTTGTGCCGTTGAGTAAATGAAAGGGGCCAGAGGACTGGAGCCTAGTGAAGCAGGAGTAGCATACAATCGGAGGAGGCTGGAAAACTGGGGAAGACAAGATAACATAGGTCCTTACAGGGTAGGTTAAGGATTTGGGGTTTTATCTTGAGTGCAACAGAAAGCATATCATTGAAATGCTGGAAAGCCTATTCGACCTGCTATGTTGAGAATGGGTTGTTGCAATGAATCAACAGTGGAAGCAGGGAGAGCAGTTTAAAGGTCAAGGCAGTAGTCCAAGGAAAAGATGAGATGCCATCAATGGAGCAGCGATGGAGAAATGATAGCTGAGTTTTGGGATTAATGCACTTCTAATCCCCTAGATCATGCCTACAGTTTGACTTGGGAAATTACCTTAAAAAGACATTTAAGGCTAGCCATATGGCATCCTTCCATCACTATTCCATCTGAGGTGTTTTTGCTTGAGTATTTTATTTTGCTTTTTCTAAAAACAAAGTTTTCTATAAAATGTTGAAAAATAAAATATGTCTAGAAAAACAAAAAAGAAATTCATTACTGCATCATTTACATGTGTGTACACACACAAACATGTATTTATCTAAAAAATAAAATTATATGAACTGCTTGTCATTGCTGTTTTACACTTAGCAATATGTTATAGACATGTTTCCTTGTTAGATTATGCAAATCCTGATTTCTTCTAATGGCTTATTAGTCTTCTTACTCCATGAATCAACTATAACATATTCAATATAGGAATTTAGGTTATTTTTAAAATTTTTGTTACTACAAATAATGCTGCATTTTTATTATTACAAATTATCCTTCAGGGGACATTGTTATTTCTGAACACTTTTATAAACACTCTAGAAAATATTTCTGTAAAATTAATTAGTAGGAATAGAATTGTTAAGTCAAAGGGTTTAAATACTACATAAACGTATAACTATTGGAAAGTTGCCCTCTCAACTCTTTTGATTGAGATTTCAGCTGCTTTAAAAATATTTTCAAAAATACTGGACTTTTACTAATCTGATAAGGCTAAAATTATATCTCACTGTTGATTTAATTTGCATTTAAATGACCACCAGAAAGGTGGAACATTGTTCTACATGTTGATAAACTACCTGTATCTTTTTGTCTGAACATTCTGTTATACCCTACTTCCTTTTTGTGTTATATTATTTGTCTGTTTCTTACTGTATTGTAGCAACTCTTCCAATAGTTTGGATATTAGCCTTTGATGATGATATTTGATGCACGTATTTTCTTTTACACTGTTTTGTCTTTTCACATCCTCTTATAGGCTGTTTTATAGTGAGGAGGTTTTAATTTCATATTTAGGGAGTAAAATTTGTCCCCTTTATAAATATTTCAACTTTGAGGTTTTATATCTGAATCTTCCTTACCTACTATGTATCATTAAATACTTCAAAATAAGGAGAAACATGCATAATGTGTTCACTGACTTAGAAGCGATGGACTTGAATTTCTAACAAGAAATTACACACATAAAAACATGGAGCCTGATAATATCATGAACATGGAATTAGTTATCTCTCACTGATATAATTCACTAAATGCTATCTAGGTGCTAGTCAAAAAGTTGAGGTTAATTGTTACCTGATTGTCCTAAGATAACCTACTCTTAATTCATGAGAAAAATTGCTTCTACTTTTATAGGATGTTGTGAATTCTGGCCTGAGGACACAGCCTACGCTCCTTCTTTTAAAAGAATCTAGTGATAAACATTGTTTGTGACTTTTGTCTCCAGTGGCCAGTTCCTAAGCTAGTTATTACTAGGATCCCTATATACATTTAGACTAGAGACAACTGAAGAAGTATTACCCAATCTGTGACAAACAAGAAGTAACTCAGTTTGATAATAAGCGGTGATTAACAAAAATCATTTCAGCTACCTTCTTCTTGATGTATCATAACTGAATGCATTAAAAACAATACACAACCTTGAACCATAATTGCATTGTAGTTCTTTGAAGGGTGATCTCTCAGGTTCCTGATTTCATGCTCCTCAACGTAAAATGCTTCTAGATAGCATAATGTATTCTTTACCACAGTTTTCCTTTTGATGATTCAGTGCAAACTATAACAAATATGTTCAACATATTATGGGAGCTTGTTTGATAAAGGCAATCAGGTCCCAAATGTTTTTGAAATGAAATAAACATATTAACTTGACTCGAAAGTTTTTTTTTTAAAGATAAGTTGATGAACAAGATAGAAACTTGCAAGTTCTTGAGGCCATTGGGAAAAGTATTTCCATGGTTCTACCAGCAAGGGAAAAAGGAAGATATATGTACGCAACATTATCTTTGATAATTCCATTCTATTTGCTTCTCCAACTGTGTGTCATAAAAGATTCCTACAATAATCCTGGGACCACAAAAAAAAGCCCTTCTAATCAAAGAAGTTTGGGAAACATGGAACTAAAAATAGTTACAGCTGGAGAGCTGTATTGTAGAAGAATCTTCGGGGCCCTTAAGATGTTGATACTCTTCGTTAATCTCTAAGAGAGAATATTGTTTGTTGCTTTCTGAAACCAGAATTTATATTCCAAAAAATAGGAGAAATACCTCTGAACATTGCATGGATTTTAGGAACAACAGTCTTGGATAGGCTGCCCCACGGCATTCATTTGTCTTAACTACATTGACTTCATGTCTTTCCTCTAAGACTAGAAAAATATTAGCTTTTTGTTCATCTCTTCTAAGATTTACCACAGGCCAGACATGCTACCTATGGTCTTCTTCCAGTTATCCTTTTAATTTCTGCTTCTTTACCTTTTCTTCATATGAAAATGTTTAGGATTTCTTCATACAAAAATGCCAGTATTGTCACTGTACTGGTTCAGTTGTTTATGCATACATTTTATTGCCCATTTTATTTGTATGTACTAGTAGGCTTTAATTTTATGTTTCTTGTTAAACCATCAATACCTTCAGATTACTAAAACATGTTCTCTATTTTCCGTGTAATTACCCTCCATCCTCCCCCAGCACACACACACAGTCTAGAATAGTTCTCTGCTCAGCGTCGATTCCAGAAGCTGTAGCTGCCTGTTCTATCTAAGAGCAATGTGCTGTTGCTGTGTGGGCTGCATGAGTATGAGTTTACGTGCGTGTTTGTGGATGGTGACTGCCTCCAAGGGCAACACCTAAAGCAGAACAGAATCAATATTCAGCAGACTCATTTCTTCGGCAGCTGAAATGAACCTGCAGGAATCTTGCTGTCACTGATACATTCTTGAACGCCTGCAACTGTAAATTCACCCACCCACCTGAACACGCTCAAGGGAAATAATTTTCTCAGCTTTGGAATGCATCCGCCTCACAGTGGGTCAGATAAAAAGCCTTGAAGCAGTAACCGATGAGTAATGAGAGACTGAGAGAGTTGAGTCCAAGTGATTTTTGTGGGAACCTTCAGTAGGCAGAGTGTAATGACAGGATTGAAGCTTAAGTGCTGCTCTTGAATATTCACCTTCTGCTACTTCATATGTCCTTCCTCTGCCTTGTCATCAAAAGACAATAAATTCCTTTTATTTGAGGGGCTAGAGAATGGGATGCTTTGGTTCATGCAATATTCTGGTTCCTGAGTACCGTCCCAATAGTTTAATAGTTAATTCTCATTAGCAATCGTTCTGTATTTTACCGGAAGGCTTTGGAAATAGTTATCTGGATGAATCAAGGATATTCAAGGTCTTGCAATGACAGGGGCATCATGAGGACATTTCCATGCAAAGCATTGCATACACACACACACACACACAAAGCTAAAACTGTTCTGACCATAACACATGCCTTAGAAGTTGTTCATCTGGAAACAAACCTTATTTCCATTATTTACATTGTCTATGTCACCCACAAAAATGAACCATGAATTAACTTTTTTCTATGCCATTTAGTTGATGTTTCTTTTTCCATGCCATTTAGTTCTTTGGTAGTGAAAAACAGAGTTTATTCTCTATCAAGCAGTTTTCTGTGACAATAATGAGCCTATCATTGCATTTTAATTTTCAATTGAAGTGTTCTCATCAAAGAAGCAGGCTGTTGTCCAGAATGAGAAATTGCTGACCCTTCCTGGGCTTCTCTCCACTGGAAGTGTGCTCCTCCAAACATGGACACAGCTCAACCCCACTTAGTTCCTCAGAGCAGATGAGGTCATATCCTGGTGCTGTAGCGCTCTGCTCTGTACAGTCCCAATAATCTGACCATTGCTTGTATGAAAAGTCATGCTCAGAATTTTAGATTGTACAGCTAGCTAACAGAGGAGGGTACTGTCTGTGTGGGGAACACTACGTGATTCATATTTTCTTTGAAAAATTAGAGTCATATTTCTCTGGTGTGTCAACAGTGATGACTGAAAGCAGATTACAGATTCTTTGTACTAAACTAGAGGGAAAATGTTGAGAGAGAGAGAGAGAGGGAGAGAGCACAGGACGCCAAATGAGAGAGTTCTCTTCCAGCAGGGAGGACAATATTCCTAGCAAATATACCTAAATCAAGTGTGTAGTCCTTGGAATGTAACAGTGTAACCTCATGATGTGAGAGAGGCCATAGTAAGAGGAAAATGTGAACAGAAATAATTATTCTTGGCTAGCTAGGAACAGAAATGAACCGAGGGCACTGAGGACATCAGAATGTTTGTGTGAGGCAAGAAAACAAGGACACACATTGAGAGAACAGGCAGGAAGAGGAAGATACTGTTCCAGAAATAATTTGGTGCTGGGACTTGAGTGCTGTACTAAGACTCTCTTGTCTTCTCCTTCCTTCCTCTGTGGTCATTCCGCTTTGATCCCATCAGCATCTCTTCAAAGATACAAGACCCAGTTTATCCCTCTGCCAAACATATATTACACCTGCCAAAATCAGATGGGAGAATATGAGCCCTGTCGTCAAAACGGTTTCTCTAAATCTGTTAAAAAATACCTGATTCTATAGTCCTCCGAGGGAGGTGGGCGGTGGGTGGTGGGTGGAGGTGGCTGTCATTCTTTAAAGAAAAGAGAAGCTTGGGGAGGATGTTGAAAGAAGGAAGGAAAGTGATCCATCCTCTTCCTCTTTAGGAAAGTGGCTCTCTAGATGATCCCACATCTTACTGATTCCCATAGTGTAGGGCCCTCACAGTCACCTGATAATTCCTTCAGGCACCAAATCACAGCACTTCACCCCCGTGCTGACCTTGTTTTCCTAGCAGGCTTCTGGAAGCTTCATTAGATGCGTCTGCCAGTCCCCACCTCATCAGTGATTTGCCCTCAAACCAAGGCCAGGACAGAATCTAGGGGCACTCCAGGGAAACCAGTTCCACTCAATCCTGCATCAAGAAGCACATGTTAGGAGAAAGAGGGATTCACTGTTCCTTCTGGAGCTAGATAGAATTCCAGTCATTCCATGGAGAACTACAAGATGCATGAAGCAGCTGCTGCCCCACTCCTAGACAATGTGCACTTTCTCTAAGAAGACACATCTAGCTCTCCAAAAATGGTCTAACATGTGCAATCAGAATCTCAGGGGAGAGGCTACAGAACTGAGAGAATGGATGAGGCTGATTGTAGAAGGTGCAACTAGGGTGGTGAATTTGGGGCCATTATATATACCATTAATTTCTACAAATTGAATCAAATGCAATTTTCCATGCTGAGGCAATGAGTTATAACGCTACATAAATTAAAAAAAAAAAAAAAAGAAGCAGCAGTAGCATGAATGGTACTGAGGATGACTGGATGGCCCAGCACACAGAGCTGTTCTTACTGAAACCATGAAATACTCTTATTAAATGAAGTTAGAATATCCAGCAAGGTTCCTCTATTGCTTTTCAGGGAGCATTACAAAATGGCAGGGGTAGGAGTCTTTCCAAATTATAGAATATCAGGCTGACAGCCCTAGCATCATGGGCTCACAAAGACCTCATTGAATGTGACAGGCTGGAAATCTAGGTGGCATAATGAGGCACATAAGCAGTATTTTCAAGGGTGCTAGCAGCTATTTCATAGCTCTTTTCCCCCAAGGCATGTAAGCTTCCCAAAATCATCTGTCTATTTTTATATATTTTCTTTTTCTTCATTGTTCTTCCCCCTATATCTAATGCACTGACATTCAGTGAGTTGTGCCAGATTTCAAATATATACATCCCTTCAGGAAATAAAAGATACTCAGACTTCTTGACCATTTGAATTAAATGTGAACATCTTACTAGAGGATATATGATCACAATAGTTGTTTTCTGAAGATAGTCTCATGTAAGATTTCTGGCTTGCTTCATTCAGGAATTGTATTCTGTTTGAAATCATCAATGTTACCTTGCATCAATACTTTAAAATTCTTTCAATTAAAATAAGAAATCATCAAAGTTTATATATGACAACTACCTATGGTATTTATTATTTTAGAGACGGGCAATATAGAATGAGATTGACACTGTAAATAACAAGGATGGTGTGGACTGGACTGGGATTATATAATCGAGGCGTCCCAGTTTTCTGCAGAGGCTGACCTCAATTATACATGGAATGAAGTATCTGGATTTACCGTTTCCATGATGCACATTTAGGAAAACATTATAGCTTAAATGTAGAAAACTTTATGTACAGATACGCAATGTATAAGGAACAGATAAGCTGTGAAGTTAACCTTTTTATTTTACAGACAATCTTTCAAGCAGATTTAACCATACAGTTTTGGTGTTCAATGAATGAGTTTCATTTGTAACATGATACTACACGAGACTAACTATCATTACTTTTTCCAAATAAAGCTTTTAGTCATCTAAGCAACCACAGTGGAGCAACCACACAGCCATTTTCAACCACCACAAGAGCTGGGAGTTGAAACAGACCCATGCTCCATCTGGCATTCTGTGAATTCCCACACTTTGCGGGGGGAAAAGCAAGACTTAGTACAATGAGCAAGTATAATTTTGAATTTGTAGATCTGAGTTGATGATCCATTTCCTGACCTTTTCAGCAGCAAGTCCTCAGAAATATTTCAGTATTTTCAGCTATGAAATTTTCAGCTATGAATATTTCAGCCCTTTCTCATGGAGTTCTGGCTATGAGAATCTTTCTGAGGGATCTCTGATTTATTCACTTTCTTCCTCTCCTCTTTTTCTTCTTTCTCTTTTCTTCCTGCTCTGGCTCTCTCACTTTCTCTTTCACTGATGTTGGGACCAATATTCCTGAGGGTGGCAAGCAGTTCACTATGGGAGACAGTCACTAACCTCTGGTCCAGAAAAGGGGACTTCCTTGAGTGTGTGTGGATAGGCAGGACAGGAGAACAAAAGAATGACAGATGATGTTTCCTCAGAAAGTCCTGTTAACCCTTGACCCCTAGCTCAGCCTAACCGCATTGCTCTGTTCACCTGAACTTCTAATGGAACCTGTTTTCACTAATTAAGGCACTGTCTCTGTTAAGTCTTCCTGAGTACTTCCTAGAAAAGGTCAAATGCAAATAATGATGTTTTACAGGAATATTGCACCTTCTCTCCTGTCACCTGGAGTGTAAGAGACACAGTCACAACTGCAATGCACATAATGTCTCACATTAGTCAGACGGATATTATTTTAGGGATAAAATTCTTCCTCCTCCTCCTCCTCATCATTGCTAGAACTTCACTATGCTGCTTTTACTGTGTCCTTGGTAGAGTGCTAAGCACAGAACCCTCAGTATATTATTTAATTCATCAACATTATGAGATAGGGAGTATCAACATTCCCATACTGCAGCTAGGGAAGTCAATATTCCCCAAGGTCATACAGCTAGAAAAGATGAAGGCAGAGTGCAATCCAGGCAATCTGACTCCAGATCAACACCGTAAACCACCCACCATGATCATAGCAACAATGGACTTCTCTTTCATGCAGAACAAACTTCTTGCTCACTTCCCATTTCTAACTGACTACAGCAATTGCAATTCTTGCTGAACCATTCTCAGCGTGTTTGTGTTACTTGAGGCATCTGACTGTAGGCTCTACCTATAGTCCCTGATGCCAACTCTACTCTCATTTCTTGCTTTGCTGTTTTCTTGCAAAGCCTGTTGTTTCTTTGATTCCCCCTTTTTTCATCTTTTGCTGCCTCTCTGGCCCTGAGAAGTCATTTAAGTTTTATTTTACCTGCTTTCTTCGAATGAAACCTTCTTTCTTGTAGCTCTTTTGTCCCTGTTTGCCCCCTCCTTCACCTCAGTCCTCCCTTTCTTTCCTTTTTAACCAGCCCAAGGCCTCCTCCACAGGAACATTAAAGGCTGGGAAAACACTTTACAAATTATAGAGTATTGGAAGAATGTTAATTATTCATAAGAATTAAAGTACCATTATTCTGTAAAGCAATCTAGTGTGGAGTGAAATGAGCATGTATATTGCCATCAAAAAACCTGAACTAACTTTAAATTCTAGTATCACCACTGCCTGGATGCTTGTACTAGTGTGTGTATAACCCAAGGATGTGAGTAAAGCTTTATAAGCCTCAGTTTTTTTATGTTTAAAAGAAGGATAATAATGCTTACTTTACAACATAGTTGTGTTAGATTAGGCATCTGGTATTAGTAATAACCAATGTTTAGTAGTGCAACTAAGAGTCTGGCTCTGTGCTACGAACTGAATTGTGTCCCCTCTCCCCAACCCCAAATTCATCTGTTGAAGCCCTAAACTCCCATGTAACTGTATTTGGAGATAAGGCCTTTGAAGAGATAATGAAGGTCAAATGAGGTCATAAGGGTAGAGTCCTGATCTGATAGGATTAGTGTCCTCATAAGAAGACAGCTGTGTCTATCTGTCTGTCTCTCTCTCTCTCTCTCTCACACACACACAAAGAGAGAGAGAGAGAGAGAAATAGAGAAGAGGCCATGAGAAGACACAGGGAGAAGTCAGCCATCTGCAAGCCAGTTCTGGAGGCTGGGAAGTCCAAGATCAAAGGGCTGGTCAATTCAGTTTCCAGAGCCCTTACTGGATATTGAATTGGCCAGCCCTTTGATCTTGGACTTCCCAGCCTCCACAACTGTAAGAAAATAAATTTCTGTTGTTTAAGGCACCAGTCTATGGTATTTTGCTATGGCAGTGTGTGCAGATTAATGCAGCCCTTAAGTGTGTTACTTTCTATAAGGATAGAAGGTAGGGCCTATAATTATTTTTACTTACAGAAGAGAACATTGAACTTCAGAGAGACTAAGTAAAATATTTAAAGTCCCATGAAGTGGCACACCTGGAACTCAAGCTTAGTGCTGTCCAACTCCAAATGAGGTTCTTAATCACTATGCCCCTTTGCATCCTTTAGCTAATAAAATACACAAGTGGCCTGAGCAGTTCTGAGAAGGTGTCACCTTTCCCCATTATATTTGGTCCAGATGTGTCCACTGGCATTTTATAAGAATCAGGGCTGGCCGGGTACAGTGTCTCATGCCTGTAATCCCAGCACTTTGAGAGGCCAGGTGGGCGAATCACAAGGTCAGGAGTTCGAGACCAGCCTGACCAACATGGTGAAACCCCATCTCTACTAAAAATACAAAAATTAGCCAGGCGTGGTGGTACACACCTGTAGTCCCAGCTACTTGGAAGGCTGAGACAGGTGAATTACTTGAACCCAGGAGGTGGAGGCTGCAGTGAACCGAGATTTGTGCTACTGCACTCCAGCCTGGTGACAGAGCAAGATTTTGTCCAAAAACAACAACAACAACAACAACAACAACAACAACAAACAAATGGAATTAGGGTTGTCATTTAACCAATGCAACCTCAAGCCTTCCCATAAGAAATCCTTACCTCTTCTTGAGTTCTCTATCCAAATATTATGTATGCTGAAAGTATTCATTGAGATTATAAGAAATGTTGTTTTTTACTTAAGAACACTTTAAGAGATATTCATAACAAGTAAAATTGCAAATGGTTTCTCTAAATGTTTACAGGGTTTTCCTAGGAAATGTGTCAAAAATATTATTTACTACTATTATTTTTTGGTATAGTTTTTTTTCAGCTATAATTTTATACTGTGGCTAACTAATCTAACAACTAGTGATTTATAATGTAATTAACTGAATGTCAGACATTGTTCAGATTGGCTGGTACTCTTTAAAAGAAGTATTCTCATCAGATAACTCAGAGCATCAGCTTTCAATAAATATTGCAAAGTATACATAATTTTTAAAAAGAAAACAACACCACATCTATATTATAAATAAAAAAATAAATTTATGATAATATAATATTTCAATGTGGTTTAAATAGAAAATAAAATGAAACATTTTCTTCTCCATGTAGAATTGAATTGAACAGATACAGATTGCTAAATAGAAGGATCAAGTATCATAGAAAGATTACCATTAATGACGACATTTTCTAAAATGGTAAAAAGCGCTTATGAAAGTTCCAGAATAAAACAAACAAGAAAGAATAAAACTGTAAGATAGTTCATTCTTAATAAGGAGATAGGGATAAATTTGGTCCCATCCTCTGCTCATGTCCACTCTCTGTGGAAGCTAGTCTGAAGTTTTTGCTTTTTTTTCTTTTTTGCGGGGCGGGGGAGTGGACAGGGTCTCACTCTGTGGCCCAGGCTAGAGTGCACTGGCGCCATCTCGGCTCACTGCAAGCTCCATCTCCTGTGTTCACGCCATTCTGCTGCCTCAGCCTCCCGAGTAGCTGGGACTACAGGCACCTGCCACCACGCCCAGCTAATTTTTTGCATTTGTAGTAGAGACGGGGTTTCACCTTGTTAGCCAGGATGGTCTCAATCTCTTGACCTTGTGATCTGCCCATCTCGGCCTCCCAAAGTGCTGGGATCACAGGCATGAGCCACCGCGCTCCGCATGCTTTTGTTTTTTTTTTCATCCAGGCAGGAGTGTAGAGGTGCACTGCAACCTCCTGCTCCCAGACTCAAGTGATCCTCTCACCTCAGCCTCCCAAATACCTGGGACCACAGATGTGTACCACCATGTCCAGCTAATATATTTTTGGTCGAGATGGGGCTTCACCATTTTGGCCAGCCTGGTCTCACACTCCTGAGCTCAAGTGATCCACCTGCCTCAGTCTCCCAAAGTGCTGGGATTACAGGTGTGAGCCACAGTGCCTAGCTAATCTGAAGTTCTTGTTGAGATGAGAGTTGAAGACATAGATGTAAGAGCAAAGCCAGGCAGGCAATTTCATCCAGGGAAATATCAGGGGGAAAGTGGGCTATTCTACTGAGATCATGAACCAATAACCAACTAATCAAGAGATTTCTGGAATTGCTGCTGTTGTTCTGGAAGTTCTAGCCATCCACAGGACCCAGAATTGTCCCCAAAGATGTAAAGCCAGAGAAGACAACTGCCTGAAGGTGGTGCGACACTGCACCTGGGACGTGGACATAATTGGATTGTAGACCTTGCCTGTGGGCCACTAGAACTATTATTTCCCAGCTGGCTGTGCAGGTTTACTCTGCTCATTTCATCAATTTGCGATATCACCTGGCATTTTATCCACTGTTGGATTTTTTGTCAGAATTTTATGGATAACCTTCTTTTGACTTACATTTCAGTTTCACTTCTGGAAAATTTAAAAAATATTAAAACCATGCAAAATTTTGTATATATATGTCTGTTTGAGTTACATTCTAGGTTTAGATAATTTTTGTCTATTTCTGACATGAATATCTGGTAGTAATCTCAAAAACTCTGTGGGACCCAGAACAGTTCCTTCTTGTGTGAGACTGTCCCCATATATTGCTGGATATGTAGTATCCCTGGCTTCTGCCCTCTAACTTCCAGCAGCTCTCTACTCTTCCACTCCCCACCCCTCATGCTGCCCCTATTAATTAAAATCCTCCCTAAAATGCAGTCTGTCTTTCTTCGAGAATCACTAATAGAGGTTGAAACATGGGCTTTGGAGTTAAGATGTGGATTCTAATTTTAATTTGCATGTGGGGAAAATTATTCAAAATTAAGACTGGCTTGGAGTTCAATCCTATGTTGAATTCTTAGAAAGTTCCTTGAAATACTTGAACCAAATATAAAGTCTCTCTTATCTAGAAATTGAATAACTTTTTTCATTTAGCGAATGTTATGACTATCTATTACATCCTAGGGTTTTCAACAGACAATGGCAAAGGTGGAAGTGAATAAAATATGACAAAATATATCTTTGCCAATGGGAAGGAGCTGGAATCATAAAATAATTCAGGATACCCAGTTAAATTTGAGTTTAGATAACCAACTAATAGGTTTTTTTTAAAGTAAAAGTATGACCTATGCATTGGGACATATTTGAATTTTATGGGAACTATCAATGCATGGGAATATTTATACTGAAAAATGTTTGTTTATCTGAAATTCAAATTTAACTGGGTGCTCTGCACCTTGCTTGGTAAATCTATGTTAGTTACTGGTGTAATCAGACCAATATATTAGCATTAACCCTCTCTTTGTCCATGTTAAGTTGAAATACTTTGAAAGAATTTAACCATTAACACATCCACAAATTTTGAAGCCTAATATATCTTCATGTATAGATGAGTGATTATATTTAAGAAATCATCCATCAACAAATAAGTCAGCTCTCCAGGCAATTGATAGATAGAAAAATAAGATTTCTACTTCTAAGAAAATGTGTTATTTTATAAAGACACTAATTGTAAAGAATTTAAACTCTATTTCTGAATCTGGGGACCCAAGGCTAGATTTCATCATTCCTCTGAAATAGTAGGTAATATTGTGTGTATCTCCGCACTTTTCCAAGGAAGAGGACCACTGCATTTGTCAGATTCTCAGAAATTTTTAAAACACAAAACTTACTAAGAATAACTTGACTCAAAGCAAAGTTCACGCTTTAGGATTGATAGAAATGTTTTGTCTTGGCTGTGGTGGTGGTTACATGTATGTATTTATGTACCAAAATTCATAGGACCATACCTAAAACTGGTGAATTTTAATTATATTTCAATTAACAAATTTTTTTTAATTTTAAATTTAAAAAAATCAAAGTTCAAAAACAACTCAGAGAATAAACCAAGGAATACTTCTTCTTTTTCCCAAATACATATTTTCCAAGAATTTCACTCCCTCTGTTGAAAATTCTTCATTCCAGAGAGAAGTCACTTAAGTAATGTAATTCCTTGGGAGAACCAGATAACTAACATCATTCAAAATGTTCAAAAAGGATTAGCATTTCCAATACAATTAAAGCATTTTCTCTCCAAATTTCCTTCTCTTATCTCTATGCTAAGTGAAATAAATTAGAAAGACAACAGAAACTGATGGGCAATTTTATTATTTAAGCATTATGTGCTCTCTAAATTGTTACTACTTCTGTCCCCAAATATGTTTTTCTTACCTTACTAGGAGCAGCATCCCTATTGATTATTAATCAACATAATGCCTGGCCTGCCAGGGAGTTATGCTCTTGAACTAATTGCCATTCACTCCTTGCCATGGTCTGAATGTTTGTGTCCCCTCAAAATTCATATATTAAAATCTTAACCCCCAACGTAATACATTAGGAGGTAGGCTCTTTGGGAGGTGATTAGGCCATGAGGATGGAACCTTCATGAATAGGATTAGTGCCCTTAGCTCTAATGAGACTCCTCTCTC
This sequence comes from Mandrillus leucophaeus, assembly GCF_000951045.1. Classification (NCBI taxonomy): domain Eukaryota; kingdom Metazoa; phylum Chordata; class Mammalia; order Primates; family Cercopithecidae; genus Mandrillus; species Mandrillus leucophaeus. The sequence continues at coordinate 1,155,630 of NW_012103343.1, forward strand.
CTTCCATCAAGTGACGACAAGGAGGACACAGCAAAAGGCTTCATCTTTGTATGAGAAAACAGGCCCTCGCCAGACACCGAATCTGCCAGTGCCTTGACCTTGGGTCCTCCAGCCTTCAGAATGTTGAAAAACAAATTTCTGTTGTTCATATGCTACCCAGTCTATGATATTTTGTTATAGTACTCCAATGGACTAAGCCACTCTTATATATTCCAATAATAAAAATTATCTCTAGTAAAAATCCGATTGTCCTAGTCATGTTTTATTAATTTTATTCATCTGAAAAATGGAACTAATATTGCCTGTTTGAAAGCTACTGTGCTAATTAATTTAAAAGGGGTTTATAAACTCTAAGGAACTCTATCAACTGAAAGTGTGGAAGCTAAAAGGTTAGAGTAAGTCAGATGCCTAATAATCATAAAAAAGAACAAACCTGGCCGGGCGCGGTGGCTCACACCTGTATTCCCAGCACTTTGGGAGGCCAAGCCGGGCGGATCACAAGGTCAGGAGATCAAGACCATGCTGGCTAACACGGTGAAACCCCGTCTCTACTAAAAATACAAAAAATTAGCCAGGTGTGGTGGAGGGTGTCTGTAGTCCCAGCTACTCGGGAGGCTAAGGCAAGAGAATGGCGTAAACCCGGGAGGCGGAGCTTTCAGTGAGCCGAGATCGCGCCACTGCACTCCAGCCTGGGTGACAGAGCGAGACTCCATCTTAAAAACAAAACAAAAAAACAAAACAAAAAATCTTCACTACATATGAATCACTGTACACATTATCTCATTTGATCTTCAGACACCTCTTCTGCATCATTGTTATTATTATTCCCATAGAAAAATTAAAAAAAATAGATTGATTGTACCTAGATCATGTTATTTGGTAAAGACAATGAGGTAAATCCATTTCTGACATGTCCACTCTAAAGAGGATAGTGGGAATAGCTGAGAGAGCAAGATCTATGACACATTCTGCCCTTTATGCATTTGCACTCTGACTCTTACAAGACATCTCATCAAAGGCACGTGTTCAGATACTAGTATTCATCATACAAAGAATTTGGGTTCTGTTTCTCACTCGCTCTCTAGATCTCTGCACACATGCACACACATATATAATGCACATATATCTCATATATATTGTATATATGTTATATATATATGTAGGCACTGTCACATACCTATAGCTTCATTTTACTTCTAGGAAAGCTATGAAAATTCTGCCAAAAACATTGCATAAGTGAAAATGACAAATGGAAAAATAACATAGTTCACATCTGAAAATAAAATTAATGCCTTTTTATTAATATTTATATTATATGATACTGGGAAATGATTACTTTGTTTTGATCATCTGAATCATATCTGCCTAAAATTAGTTTGTATGCTAAAACATTCTTTGGTGAATAAATTCTTCAGAGTCTTTGGCATTTGCAGCTCTGGAAAAAAATCATTCTGTGGTGAGAATCGTTATTTAGTATTTATATGTTCCTTTTTCTCACATTTGCAAAATATACTCTATGATCACTTTTTAAGGTAAAGATAATTGCATGTTGACAAGGTGTCTTCAAGAGGGGTCCTGAATTCTTCAGTTCTTTATCATAATCAGCATCTACTTCTGATAACTGTAAAATAAATGTTTCTTATAGTCCTTATATTTTACATTTTTCATTATCATTCACTGTGACAAGAAAAAATGAGTAGTATCACTTTGGGTAGGGTTTTGGGACTTATGTGGGGTGGAGAGAGAGAGATCTTAGTCACAGAGTTCACATAACCCTCAAGACAGATTTTCCACATTCTTGATCAATGATAATCCAGATAACTAACCTGCAGGAACTAAAGGACATCAGTGTTTACTGGGGCTAGAGGATAGTCAGGCATGGATACTTGAGTAATAACAGAGAAGATATTTAACACTTACTATGTTCCAAACACTTTATGTGTACTTTCTTACTTAGTCCTCATTATAGTCTACTAGAAAGGATGTATTCCACATCCTTTTTTTACAGATGAGCAAACTGAGGCACAGAAAGGTTAAGAAACTTGCTCGAGAACACCTAGTCAGTAAGTTGGAATTTAAACCCACCAAGCAATCTAACTCCAAAATCTCTACTTATAGTTATCTAATAGTCAGTATATATCAGAATAACACTATTTCTATTACATAGTCAAGGAATAACTCTTCATGTCCTATATTGGATGTGGGTCTCAGTCTTCCGAAATGATTATATTGCAAAATCACAAGTTCTGATTAGCTTCAAAAAGAGTGAATGACGTAAAACATTCAGGAAAAATCAGTGTCAGGTGACATGAATTGAGGTTCATGAGTTTTGACAGTCAACATAAGACCGTGAGACATTAGTTTACAGGAATGTATGTATCAGCCTCCTGGCCCCTGGCCATGCTGTATGTTTTCCATTTTGCTCACTTCATTTTAGATGGGCTTCTTTTATTAGGGGAGATGCCTGAGTATGTAATCAATAACGTGAAAACAGAACTTGGCAGCTGTCCAGGAGACTACAGATGTTCATATGTGGCCTGTGCATATGCCTACAGACACACAGACCCCAACTGCAAAATCATCAAAACACTATATACTGCCTAGAAGGCCGATTAATGGTATCACCTCTAAAGTGACAGTGAGCTGGAGGTCAATTTATATTTAGCTGCATTGGGTTAGAATGTTGATGGAATGATTCATGTAACAAAACCATCCAGGGTCCCAACACCATTCAAAATGCTTATTTTAATACTGATTTTTCTGGCAAAATGCTGTTTTAAGATGACAAAAAGAGAAAAGTAACACAAATACAGACATAGCAGAATTGGCATGAAAACAAATCTTTTAAGTATTTTAGAAAACGTATTAAAGAAGATAAACTTTAAATTATGACTTAAGGTCAGTAAATCAAGGCTTTCTTTCCCAGAGAAGGTAAAGAACCACACAGACAACATTCCATCTTTTGTATGTGTGGAAGCACTTTTGAGGTGTGTGTGGGTGTAGCATGTGTGCGTGTGTATGAGTAAATCCTCCAAAAGGGGAGGAATAACCCTGTTGACCAACTCAGGGTAGCTATGGCATAAATATCAGAAAACTAGAGCTGATCTGACTAACAATTATCTGAAATAAAAAGAGTACACTTTACACTAACTTTTGCAACACAACCATGCTCCCTGAAACATAGAGCTTGTTTATAAATTCAACTGGGACACAATCCAAGGGAGTTTAGTTGTAGAAGTTAAAAAATAGGTAAATTATGAATTGGTTTGGTCTCCAAGTAAGTCTTATGGCATTACGATAAAAATGACAACGCTGCTATAGTGAAATTTTGCACTTGAGGATGATACTGCTGTCATTTTAATGTGTGGAATGGCTGAAAAGATGTTCCACAGTGCGTACACACTTGATTCAAATTCCAAATTCTACCTGTTATACCATGCAGTCTAGATGGTTCAGGCTATCATTTTTCCCTTATACCTCCTTCCTGATCTCACCTGACAATGAGCTCTGAAATTCCACGAGGTCTGACCTAGACCTTTTCCATAAAGGAAAGTTCAGGGTTACTGCTATTTCCAATGCCAAGAAACTCCCTAGAGCAGGGCAGCCTAAGACCCCTATCAGGCCCATGCCTCTAGATCACATCCCTTCAATCCATCTTTTATACTGGCTGCCAAAATGATGGTCCAAATGTGAAAATCTAACCATGAAGTCTTGGCTTAAAACCCTTAAAATGCTTTCCTAGTGCCTATAGGAGTAAACTGTAAATTCCTTTACTTGGCAAAGAACTTCAGGATCTGGCCACTACCTAGAAGTCAACTCTCATCTGTCATTTCTGGATTGCTCTTTGCAAACTGGCAATCTTGAACTACTTAGAGTTCTCTGAATGCGCCAATCCCTCCGTTGGCACCCTGCCAGGGTTCTTCCTGGAACAGCCTCCCAGCTTGGGTGCCTGACAGCCTCATTCATTCTTCAAGCTTCTGTTCAAATGCTACCTCTTCTGAGAAGGCAGTGCTTCCAGTGGTCTTGTTGAGTGGGTTCCCTGTGTTCAGGGAAAGCTGAGAGAGTTTGGATGTTAGTCCCTTCCAAATCTCATGTTAAAATGTGATCCCTAATTTTTAAGGTGGGGCCTAGTAGGAGGTGTTTGTTTCGTAGGGGTGGATCCCTCATGTATGGCTTGGTGCTATCTTCAAGGTAATGAGTTACCTCAAAGTGTATTAGTTACTATGAGATCTGATTGTTAAAAATAGTCTGGCACTGCCCCCGACCCTCTTGCTCCTTCTCCCACCATATGACATGCCAGCCATCTCACCTTCTGCCATAAGTAAAAGCTTCCTGAGGCCTCATCACAAGCTTAGCACATGTCAGTGCCATGTTTTTTGTACACCCTACAGAACTATGAGCCAAGTAAACCTCTTTTCTTTATAAATTACCAAGCTTTGGGTATTTCTTTATAGCAATGCAAAATGGACTACTACAATAATCAACCAGAAAGAGCTTTTTATGAATGACTGACATAACCATCCTAACTACTTAAAAGACGTTTTTCTGTGGTGGAGGTTTTGAAGACTATTATTCATTCTTTCATTCTGTCCAGAGTCACCCGATAAAGTCACCAACAACTGATGACCAAAATCAACCTATGAATGCTCATTCTCCAAGTGAATGGAGTACCTTGGTACTCTCTAGTACCTCGGTAAAAAATATGAAGCAATATAGTCCAGCAATGAAGAGTAAAGACTTAGGGGGACTGTCTTAGTTCATTTGTGATACTCTAAGGGAATACTGGGGCTAAATAATTTGTAAAGAACAAAGGTTTATCTGACTCATGATTCTACTGGTTGAAAGACTGAGCATCTGGTGAAAGCCTCAGGCTGCTTCCATTCATGGCAGAAGGCAAAAGGGAGTCAGTGTGTGCAGAGATCACATGGTGAGAGAGGAAGCAAGAGAGTGAGAGGCGAGGTGCCAGGCTCTTTTTAATAATCAGATTTCAAAGGAACCAACAGAGCAAGAGCTCACTCACTACCAGCCCAGGGAAGGCATTAATCTATTCATAACATATTAGGCATCTCCCATTAGGCACCACCTCCAACATTGAGAATCATGTGAAATTTGGAGAGAAAAAACATCCAAATTATAGCATTCCGTCCCTAGTCCCACAAATCTCATGTTCTTCTCATATTACAAAATGCAATCATCCTTTTTTTTTTTTCTTTTTTGAGATGGAGTCTCGCTCTGTCATCCAGGCTGGAGTGCAGTGGCATGATCTGTGCTCATGGCAAGCTCCACCTCCCAGGTTCACACCATTCTCTTGCCTCAGCCTCCTGAGTAGCTGGGACTACAGGTACCCACCACCACACCCGGCTAATTTTTTGTATTTTTAGTAGAGATGGGGTTTCACCATGTTAGCCAGGATGGTCTCGATTTCCTGACTTCATGATCTGCCTACCTCAGCCTCCCAAAGTGCTGGGATCACAGATGTGAGCCACCACTCCCGGCCAATCATCCTTTTTTAATAGTCCTCAAGACCATGTCTATGGCTCATGCCTGTAATCCCATCACTTTGGGAGACCGAAGTGGGCAGATCACTTGGGGCCAGGAGTTTGAGACCAGCCTGGCCAACATGGTGAAACCCCATCTCAACTAAAAATACAAAAATTAGCCAGGCATGGTGTTGCACACCTGTAATCCCAGCTACTCAGGTAGCTGAGGCACAGGAATGGCTTGAACCCAGGAGCTGGATGTTGCTGTAAACCAAGATTGTGCCACTGCACTTTAGTCTGGGTGACAGGTGAGACTCTGTCTCAATAAAACAAACAAACGAACAAAAAACAAAAAACAGTCTCCAAAAGTCTTAACTTATTTCAACACCAACTCAAAAGTTCAAAGTCCAAAGTCTCATATGAGACTCAGGGAAAGTTTCTTCCAGCTATTAGCCTGTAAAATAAAAACTAAGTTCTTTTCTTCCAAGATTTAACGGTTACCAGGCATTGGGTAAACACTACTATTCCAAAAGGGATAAATTGGCAAAAAGAAAAGGGTAACAGGCCTCACATAAATCCAAAACTCAGCAAGGTAGACGTCAAGTCTGAAAACTCCAATATACTCTCCTTTGACTCCATGCCCTATATCCTAGGCACACTGGTGCCACTGGTGGGCCACATGACTATTTTCACAGGTTGGCCTGTGACTAAAATATCCCTGGATTTTCCAGGCTGTGATTGCATGCTGCCAGAGGGTCTATAATTCTGGAGTCTGGAGAATGGTGGCCCGGATCCCACAACTCCACTAGCCATTGCCCTAGTACAGGCTCTTTGCTGTGGCTTCACCGCTGTGATAGGCTTCTGTCTGTCAAAAAGCACCCGGGCATTTTGATACACCCTCTGAAATTTACACAGAAGCTTTCAAGTCTCCACCACTTTTGCATTTTGGGAGATTGTAGACTAAGGACCACGTGGACACTGCCAAAATTTATGGCTTGTGCTCTCTGGAATAGCAGCCCAAGTAGTACCTGAGGCTGTTTAAGCCACAGATGGAGCTATAGCAGTGGGGATGTATGAAGCAGAGTCTCAGGGCAGCACAGGGCACCAGCATTCCAGGCCTTGAGTAGAAGTGGGAACTATAATCTAGCAATACTACACATTCTGGTTGTTGCATACAATTACAACTAATATCAATTGGCCCAATATGCACACTCATTCCAGAAAGACTCAAGTGTGAAAAGGACAGGTGAAAATCTAATTAGAATTTGCAAACAAATTGGCTGGATATTGAATTGTACCTCTTAATGAACAGAGGAAATACAGAAAGAAGTTTTAGCTAGATGTTAGTATAAGATGAAAATGCTTCAGAGGATTGCAACCAGCCAATGTTCTCACTCAGTCCAATGCCAAATTGGAAGTAAACTGTCAATAACGTTTTTGGTTTCTTTAGGGAAGGTTTTCATCAATAGGATTTTTTGACTAAAACATAGTTTCTAACTTTTTCTTAAGGCTAGTCTCATTGCTAACTTTATAAAAATAACTTTGTCGAAACCAAACCATACTTCAAAAGAATTCTGCCATATTACCATTAAATGAGGCTATATTTTAAATAGCAATGGTACCAGAACTGTCTACTCATAAAAGGTGCATTTCTACATGCCTTTCCTTTACATGAAATCAAATACAAAAGGCCATGGATAAATTTTCTGCCAACTCAATTGGAGCTAGAACCATTTTATTTTTCCAAATTGCAGTGGTGGCAAGACTGAAAGTCCCTGCCATAAAAGACAAATCACATGGAAACTGAAGACAGAATATTTGGGGCAAACTGGGGGGTTTAACGAGGCTTTTGTGACTGCAATTAAATTCCTGTGAAGGCCTGGTTTTAATCCCAAATACCAAGTGGACCCCTTCATTTATTTGTCCTAAATTTAATTCAAACAAACATATCCCAAACTAATCCATTATTCCTCCCCCCACCTTATTTTGTACAACTCTGATCTTTTGTCTGGTTTCCCCGGCTCAGTTATAAAGGACTACAAACTCAAATATATATAAGAATTTAGCATACAAAAGTGGTACTTCCTGTCAGTAAGAAAATATGAGTTATTCAACAAATGGTGTCAGAAAGTAATAAACCATTTGGAGGAAAAACCCCCACAAAATTGGATATTTACCCCATTTCATAAATTACTTCAAAGACTAAAAAGAATTAAAAAGAAAACATGGGTAATTTTTTAAAATTAACATAGAATGGGAAAAGTCTTTATAAGAGAGACAACTCAAACTATAATTGTTCATGATTAATAGAATGACAAACAACTGGAAAAATTATATCCAGCATATGTAAAATATCAAATAATTATTTTAAATCTAATAATTGCTTAGCATGTAAAGAATGTTGACATACAATCCATTAGGAAAAACAGAGGCAAACAGCATGAACAAAGGGTACACACACACTCAGACACTGCTATAAATAAATTTTAAACATATAAAAACGTACTCAGCTGGGCATGGTGACTCACACCTGTAATCCCAGCACTTTGAGAGGCCAAGGTGGGTGAATCACCTGAGGTCAGGAGTTCGAGACCAGCCTGGCTATCATGCTGAAACCCTGTCTCTACTAAAAATACAAAAAAATTAGCTGGACACAGTGGCGCATGCTTGTAGTCCCAGCCACTTGGGAGGCTGAGGCTGAAGAATCACTTGAACCCAGGAGGAGGAGGTTGCAGTGAGCCGAGATCGCACCACTGCACTCCAGCTTGAGTGATGGAGCAAGACTCTGTCTCAAAAAAAAAAAAAAAAAAAAAAAACTTACTCAAACTTCTTTAAAATTACATAAATACAAATTTAAAATGTAAGAAGATAGTACTTTTACCTAAGAGTCTGCTAATTCAGTCTGATTATAGAGCTTTTGGAAATCAGGGCCACCATATTTCACATGCTGTGGAACTCCAGGGGCACCATTCATACAGGATTGTATGTTGTCCAGTATGGGAACCATGAGGAAAACAGGCCCTCTCACTCACTCACTGTTAATGAGATTATCAAAAAATATACATTAATGTTTTAAATACTCTGAACTTAGAACTAGCATTTCACCTTTAGGGCATTGTCTTATAGTCACTGAGTACTGCCTTGCAGGGTATGCACTGTCGGAAAGTCCCATTCCCATAGTCTGTGGTGTAAATGCCATCTCTCTAGGAATTGGGTAAATGACTGACTTAGCGTCGCACAAATGTGTGCAAAGACATATGTGCAAAGATGTTAATTGCTTCAAATTTAGAATAGACAAAAAAACAGGAGAAAAAAATGTAATCCAGTAGGAAATTTAGTTAAATCATTCATAGTACATACACAGAATAGCATAAGATGCAGCCATTAAAAGAATGAAGTAGTAGTTCTCAATAGGTGCTGATTTGGAGAGATCTCTAAGCTATATTTTTAAGAAAAAAGCAAAGTTTAGAGCAGTGCAAATTATGCTGTTATTTGTATTTTTTGGAGTATGTGTGTGTGCGTGTTAAAGATAAACTTTTAAAAAGCAGATAGCTTTTTCAGAAAAAAAGGTACAAAGGAATTTATTAATGATGAATGCCATTAAAAAACTGAGTCAGAAGTGGAGCTGCTTATTTGTCAATGTATACCTTTTTTATGTTCTCTGAAAATATTATAAAGTTCATGTATAATAGTTCAACAAAATAAACAACCTATTTTAAAAATTTGATTTTCAATATTCAAATGAATATTGACAGGTTAGTAACATTCAAAGATTGTGAGAAAAAAAATTGCACGGAAAAGGTGAGGTCCCCTGCCACCTCCACCAGAACAGATGCTGGTATCCACAGGTGGGAGACCCATAGATGGTTCACAACACAGGACTCTGTGCAGACAACTTCCAGTACCAGCCTGGAGCCTGGTAGACTCGCTTGGTGGCTAGACCCAGAAGAGAGATAACAATCACATAAGTTCAGCTTTCAGGAAGCCACATCCATAGGAAAAGGGGGAAGTACTACATCAAAGGAACACCCCGTGGGACAAAAGAATCTGAACAGCAGCCTTGAGCCCTAGACCTTTCCTCTGACATAGCTTGTCCAAATGAGAAGGAACCAGAAAACCAACTCTGGTAGTATGACAAAACAAGGCTCTTTAACAACCCCAGAAAATCACCCTAGCTCACCAACAGTGGATCTAAACCAAGAACAAAAAACCTCTGATTTACCTAAAAAAGAATTTAGGAGGTTAGTTATTAAACTACTCAGGGATGCACGAGAGAACGGCGAAGCCCAATGCAAGGAAATAAAAAAAAAAAAAAGATACAAGAAGTAAAGGGAGAAATAGTCAAGGAAATAGATAGCATAAAGAAAAAACAGGCAAAACTTCAGGAAGCATTGGACACACTTACAGAAATGTAAAATGCTCTGGAAAGTCTCAGCAACAGAATTGAACAAGTAGAAGGAAGAAATTCAGAGATCGAAGACAAGGCCTCCAAATTAACCCAACCCAACAAAAACAAAGAAAAAAGAATAAGAAAATATGAACAAAGTCCCCAAGAAGTCCAGAATTATGTTAAACGACTAAACCTAAGAAAAATTGGTGTTCCTGAGGAAGAAGAGAAATCAAAAATTTGGAAAACATATTTGGGAGAATAAACGAGGAAAACTTCCCCAATCTTGCTAGAGACCTAGACATCCAAACACAAGAAGCCTAAAGAACACCTAGGAAATTCATCACAAAAAGATCACTGCCTAGGTACACTGTCATCAGGTTATCTAAAGTTAAGACAAAGGAAAGAATCTTAAGAGCTGTTAGACACAAGCACCAGGTAACCTATAAAGGAAAACCTATCAGATTAACAGCAGATTTCTCAGCAGAAACCCCACAAGCTAGAAGAGATTGGGGCCCTATCTTCAGCCTCCTCAAGCAAAACAGTTACCAGCCAAGAATTTTGTATCCAGTGAAACTAAGCATCATATATGAACGAAAGATAGTCTTTCTCAGACAAACAAATGCTGAGAGAATTCACCACTACCGATCCACCACTACAAGAACTGCTAAAAGGAGCTCTAAATCTTGAAACAGATTCTGGAAACACATCAAACAGAACCTCTTTAAGGCATAAATCACACAGAACCTATAAAAGAAAAATACAATTAAAAAACCAAAAACAAAAATACCAAAAATACACAGGCAACAAATAGCACAATGAATGGAGTGGTACCTCACATCTCAATACTAACATTGAATGTAAATGGCCTAAATGCTACACTTAAAAGATACAGAACTTCAGAATGGGTAAGAACTCAGCCACCAACTATCTGCTGCCTTCATGAGACTCACCTAACACATAAGGACTCACATAAAGTAAAGGGGCAAAAAAAAGGCATTTCATGCAAATGGACACCAAAAGTAAGCAGGGGTAGCTATTCTTCTATCAGACAAAATAAACTTTAAAGCAACAGCAGTTAAAATAGACAAAGAGGGACAGTATATAATGGTAAAAGGCATTGTCCAGCAGGAAAATATCACAATCCTAAACATATGCACCTAACACTGGAGCTTCCATATTTATCAAACAATTACTGATAGACCTAAGAAATGAGATAGACAGCAACACAATAATAGTGAGGGACTTCAGTACTCCAGTGACAGTACTAGACAGGTCATCAAGACAGAAAGTCAACAAAGAAACAATAGATTTAAACCACAGTAGAATGAAACTAGAAATCAACTCTAAAAGTAGCCTTCAAAACCATGCTAATACATGGAAATTAAAAAACCTGCTCCTGAATGAGCATTGGGTCAGAAATGAAATCAAGATGGAAATTTAAAAATTCTTTGAACTGAATGACAATAATGACACAATTTATCAAAACCTCTGGGATATAGCAAAGGTGGTGCTAAGAGGAAAGTTTATAGCCCTAAACGCCTACATCAAAAAGACCAAAAGAGCACAAACTGACATTTTAAGGTGACAACTCAAGGAACTAGAGAAACAAGAACAAACCAAACCCAAACCCAGCAGAAGAAAGGAAATAACCAAGATTAGAGCAGAACTAAATGAAATTGAAACAAACAAATGCAAAAGATAAAATGAAATAAAAAGCTGGTTATTTGAAAAGATAAATAAAAGATAGACCATTAGCAAGATTAACCAAGAAAAGAAGGGAGAAAAATCCAAATAACCTCATTAAGAAATGAAATGGGAGATATTACAACTGACACCACTGAAATACAAAATATCATTCAAGGCTACTATGAACACCTTTACACACATAAACTGGAAAACGTAGAAAAGGTGGATAAGTTCCTGTTAAAATACAACCCTCCTAACTTAAATTAGGAAGAATTAGATACCCTGAACAGACCAATAACAAGCAGTAAGGTTGGAATGTCAGTTTAAAAATACCAACAAAAAAAAAGTCCAAGACCAGATGGATTCTACTAGACTTCTACTAGAATTCTACCAGCAGAATTCTACTAGACATTCAAAGAATTTGGTACCCATCCTGTTTACGCTATTCCACAAAATAGAGAAAGAGGGAACCCTCCCTAATTCATTCAGTGAAGCCAGTATCACCCTAATACCCAAACCAGGAAAGGACATAACTGAAAAAGAAAACTACAGACCAATATCCCTGATGAACATAGATGCTAAATTCTTAACAAAATACTAGCTAACCAAATCCAACAACATATCAAAAAGATAATCCAAGATGATCAAGTGAGTTTCATACCAGGGATGCAGGGATGGTTTAACATACACAAGTCAATAAACATGATACACTGAATAAACAGAATTAATAACAAAAATCACAAGATCATCTCAATAGATGCAGGAAAAACATGACAAAATCCATCATCCCTTTATGATTAAAAGTCAGCAAAATCGGCATACAAGGGATATACCTCAATGTAATATAACCCTGGAAGGAACAAGAAAAGGATGCCCACTCTCACCTCTCCTCTTCAACATAGTACTGGAAGTCCTAGCCAGAGCAATCAGAGAAGAGAAAGAAATAAAGGGCATCCAAATTGGTAAAGAGGAAGTCAAACTGACACTGTTTGCTGACGATATGATCATTTACCTTAAAAACCCTGAACACTCCCCCAGAAAGCTCCTAGAACTGATAAAAGAATTCAGCAAAGTTTTCAGATACAAGATTAATCTACACAAATTGGTAGCTCTTCTATACACCAACAGCAACCAAGCAGAGAATCAAATCAAGAACTCAATCCCTTCTACAATAACTGCCAAAAAAATAAAATAAATAAAATACTTAGGAATATACCTAAGCAAGGAGGCAAAAGACCTCTACAAGGAAAACTACAAAACACTGCTGAAAGAAGTCATAGATGACACAAACAAATGGAAACCCATGCTCATGGATAGGTGGAATCAATATTGTGAAAGTGACCCTACTGTCAAAAGCAATCTACAAATTCAACACAATCCCCATCAAAATACCACCATCATTCTTCACAGAATTAGAAAAACAATTCTAAAATTAATATGGAACTAAAAAACAGCCCACATAGCCAAAGCAAGACTAAGCGAAAGGAACAAATCTGGAGGCATCACACTACCCGATTTCAAACTATACTATAAGGCCACAGTCACCCAAACAGCACGGTATTGGTATCAAAATAGGCACATAGATCAGTGGAACAGAATAGAGAACCCAGAAATAAACTCAGATACTTACAGCCAACTGATCTTCAACAAAGCAAACAAAAACATGAAGTGGGGAAAGGACACTCTTTTCAACAAATGATGCTGGGATAATTGACTAGCCACATGTAGGAGAATGAAACTGGATCCTCATCTCTCACCTTATACAAAAATCAACTCAAGATGGATTAAGGACTTAAATCTAATACCCGAAACTATAAAAATTCTAGAAGATAACATTGGGAAAACCCTTCTAGACGTTGGCTTAAGCAAGGATTTCATGACCAAAAACCCAAAAGCAAATGCCATAAAAACAAAGATAAATAGCTGGGACTTAATTAAACTAAATAGCTTTTGCATGACAAAAGGAACAGTCAGCAGAGTAAACAGACAACCCACAAAACGGAAGAAAATCTTCACAATTTATAAATCTGACAAAAAACGAATATCCAGAATTTACAATGAACTCAAACAAATCAGTAAGAAAAAAACAATCCCTTCAAAAAGTGGGCTAAGGATGTGAATAGACAATCCTCAAAAGAAGATACACAAATGGCCAACAAACATATGAAAAAAATCAACATCATTAATGATTGGGGAAATCCAAATCAAAACCACAATGTGATACCACCTTACTCCTGAAAGAACGGCCATAATCAAAATAATAAAAAGCAGTGATATTGGGGTGGATGTGGTGATCAGGGAACATTTCTCCACTGCTGGTGGGAATGCAAACTAGTACAGCTACTATGGAAAACAGTGTGGAGATCCTTAAAGAACTAAAAGTAGAAGTATCATTTGATCCAGCAATCCTACTACTGGGTATCTACTCAGAGAAAAATAAGCCATTAGGTGAAAAAGATACTTGCACACATATGTTTACAGCAGCATAATTCACAATAGCAAAATTGTGGAACCAATCCAAATGCCCATCAATCAATGAGTGAATAAACTGTGCTATAATGAGTGAATAAACTGTTCTTGTCGTGTTGTTAATTTTTTTCTGGTTGTTTTAAATATTATTTGTTTTTTTATTTTCCTCTTTATAGTTTGTCATTGTGGTTTGGTAGATTTCTGCAGTGGTACCATTTGAGTCCTTTCCCCTCCTCCTTTGTGTGATTGTATTAGTAGTGGTTTTGAACTTTTGTGTGGTGTCATTATGGTAAATGTAGTTCTTTCTCTTCCAAGTTTAAGACACCTCTGAGCATTTCCTGTGAGACTGGTATAGCGGTAACAAATTCCCTCAGCATGTGTTTGTTACTTCTGAAGGATAATTGTACTGGATATAATATTCTTGAGTGTCAGTATTTTTTTTCAGAACTTTAAATATATCATTCACTCTCTTCTGGCCTTTAAGGTTATAAATTTAATCTTCATTGTTCTTCAGTAACCTCAGTGTGCATTAATAATTCAAATAATTTGATTTATACAGCTGAAAAAGATAACAGAATCAATGAGTTTGCTATTCCAAACTCAGGTTACTACTGTCTTTTTAGTTCAGGCAAAAGTATCATACATAGAGCAGTGAAAGTTGCATAGATTATTAAATTTCTCAAATAAATATTTGAATACATTTTTAGCAAATTCATTAGCAACTGCTGAGAATCTATTCAACAGCAACTTGAGGGAATATCCTTCTTTGTGATCTTCCTTCTTTTTGTTTTATATGAGAGAGCTTTCAAAAGAAGTGAAACATCTGATTTCCTTCAAAGATAAATGGGTGGCTGACTACACATATTTTAAGTCCAATTCGAAGATGGAAAAATTACTGAAAAATGATTTATATCTGAAATATAGCAAGCAAGAACTCCTGCAAATCAATAAGGACATGGTAAACACCTCAAGTTTTTAATTGTGCAAAAGACTTAAATAGGCTCATCACAAAAAAGGAGTATCCAAATTACCAATATTCATGTGAAAGAGTACTTTACATTTTACTCACCAGGGAAACAGTGACTAAAACCACAATGAGACTAAAATGGCTAAAAATTTATAAACTGACAATAACAAACACTGACTAGTAGGACTGTGAATGGCACAATCATTTTTGAAAAATGTTTGGCATTATCTACTAAATGTAAACACTGTCTCTCCTACAACTCTGTACTTTTCCTCCTACTTATACACCAAGATAATGAGTACATACAGCCACCAAAAACATGGACAAGAAAGTTCATAATTTTTAATAAGATTTCTAAACTTGAAACAACCAAATTGCTCCTTATCTGGAGAATAGTTAAATAATTTGTAGTATACTTATTAAATGGAATACTATACAACACTAATAAACAGAAAAAAATGACTATGCAAAACCATGAATAATATTACAAATAAGTTAAGAAAAACAGTTGGAAAAATACATTCTGAATAATAATATTTATATAAATTTTAAAAACAGGCTACGGCAAAAGTAGGAAAAGTTATTTCTGGGAAAATAGAGTATTGAGTGGTATGAAGCAACCTTATAATGTGCTTCAAGTAATCTAGTATTTTAATTTGAGTGATGTTTACTTGAATGTACACACGTGTAAGAAATCATTGAGAAATACATTTAAGATTGGTACACCTTATGCTCTTTATTTCATATATATTATTACTCAATTAAGAAAATAAAATTTAAAAATTAAATCTGAACTGAAATCATGTTTTGTTCATTGCCTAGGAAATATTTTCTTAAAACGGTGTGACGAGTGCTTGGAAATACTGAGCTGGACATTTGGAAACTGCTAAGATAGTTTCATGTTCACTGTACTCATTGAATAATCAAAGAACCAGCACTTATTCTCTCAGATTCCTCTGAATATATTGGAAGACAAAACAAAAACAAAAACAAAACAAAAAAAAACACCAAAAATCAACTCCCAGAGTATAATTAAAGAATAATAATCCACTACAATTATTTTCACACCAAAATTTGCCATATTCAGAGACACATTGCATTAAGTGCCTAGAAAAACAACTATTTGGTAAATAGAAATTAAAATGTTTACCACTTATAGAGCACTCTCTATGTGTCAGTCACTATGTTAACTACTTTGCATACTTACTTACTTTTTATAAACCCTATGAGCTGGGTATTCTCAGCCTCATTTTCTAGAATAAAAAACTAAGGCTCATAGCTATGTTAAAATCTGCCTATGGTGGCTGAGCACAGTGGCTCGTGCCTATAATCCCAGCATTTTGGGAGGCTGAGGTAGGAAGATTGCTTGAGCCCAGGAGGTCAGAACCAGCCTGGGCAACATGGTGAGACCAATCTCTAAAAAATAAAATAAAATAAAATAAAAATAAAAATTAGCCAAATATGGTGCCACACACCTATAATCTCAGCTACTTGAGAACCTGAGGTGAGAAGATCACTTGAGCCTGGGTGACAGAGTAAGGCCCTTTCTCTGAAAAATAAATTAAATCAATCAATCTGCCTATTATGCCAGCCAGTTAGTGGTAGAAATAGGACATTAACCCAGATTTTCTCAATACCAAATACCTCCTGTTGAATATTGCCTTCGAAACCTGCCTCTGACTTATTTTGGGTTCTGTTTAGAATTTAACAGCAGAAGGAGAGTAGAAACTTTCTGAATCTTTACTTTGTTAAAAAGAAAAATACCACAGTTGCTGGACAGTAAGAGGATCACTCATTTAATGGAAATTTTGAAAACACTCCATATTTTTATCCACAGTTAATTGTCACTTTCTCAGGGAAGTTTTCTTTGATACCAAATCTAAGCCCAACTCATGTTATGACTTCTATTTTATACTCTGATTGTATCTTGTATTTCTCTTTTGTAGTATTTTCAGTTAGAATTAAATTTAAAAATACAATTGATTTAATGTCAGTCTTTCCGATAGGAAACTTGTTTTTCTTGTTCTCATAGTATTTCCACACTCCAGTAAAATTCCTGGATCACTATAGCTCCTTGGTTTATATTTGTGAATTACTGAATCACTTAAAATGCCATCAGCTGCAAGAAAGGAAAACATCTGAAGGAAATTGATTAAACCCATATGAGAATGAGTAATTTTATAGAATAAGAAACCCAGGTTGAGTACCCCTAATTCAAATATCTGAAATCCAGGATGTTCTAAAATCAGAAACTTTTTGAGCCCTGGCATGATGCCACAGGAGAAAAATTCTACACTTCTCCTCATTTGATTGGTCACAATCAAGATGTAGTCAAAACTTTTTTTTGTACACAAAATTCTTTAAAATATTTTATAAAATTACCTTCAGGCTAATGTATATAAGGTGTACATGAAACATAAATGAATTTAGTATTTAGACTTGGGCCCTGTCCTCAAGATATTTCATCATATATATGCAGATATTCCAAAATCTGAAAAAAAAAATATTGAAATCTGAAACACTTCTGGTCCCAAGCATTTCAAATAAAGGATACTGAGTTGGTGTAAGACCCTTTCAGACATTGTGTGTTGGGACTCCCACCTCCCTTCCTAAGGTTATCTTGTTCTTTCTTCCATTGTTGGTTTTTAGCTTCAGGCTTAGAGTAATGTAGTTACAGTTATTTTAGACATGACAAAGTCCAGAGGCAGAAAGGTGCTGATAGGTGAAGCCGACTGGGCTTCTGGGTCAGGCAGGGACTTAGAGAGCTTTTCTGTCTAGCTAAAGGTTTGTAAACGTACCAATCAGCACTCTGTAAAAACGCACCAATCAGTGCTCTGTGTCTAGCTAAAGGTTTGTAAA
>NW_012103343.1:1177000-1177840 GCF_000951045.1 Mandrillus leucophaeus
AGGCAAAAGTATCATACATAGAGCAGTGAAAGTTGCATAGATTATTAAATTTCTCAAATAAATATTTGAATACATTTTTAGCAAATTCATTAGCAACTGCTGAGAATCTATTCAACAGCAACTTGAGGGAATATCCTTCTTTGTGATCTTCCTTCTTTTTGTTTTATATGAGAGAGCTTTCAAAAGAAGTGAAACATCTGATTTCCTTCAAAGATAAATGGGTGGCTGACTACACATATTTTAAGTCCAATTCGAAGATGGAAAAATTACTGAAAAATGATTTATATCTGAAATATAGCAAGCAAGAACTCCTGCAAATCAATAAGGACATGGTAAACACCTCAAGTTTTTAATTGTGCAAAAGACTTAAATAGGCTCATCACAAAAAAGGAGTATCCAAATTACCAATATTCATGTGAAAGAGTACTTTACATTTTACTCACCAGGGAAACAGTGACTAAAACCACAATGAGACTAAAATGGCTAAAAATTTATAAACTGACAATAACAAACACTGACTAGTAGGACTGTGAATGGCACAATCATTTTTGAAAAATGTTTGGCATTATCTACTAAATGTAAACACTGTCTCTCCTACAACTCTGTACTTTTCCTCCTACTTATACACCAAGATAATGAGTACATACAGCCACCAAAAACATGGACAAGAAAGTTCATAATTTTTAATAAGATTTCTAAACTTGAAACAACCAAATTGCTCCTTATCTGGAGAATAGTTAAATAATTTGTAGTATACTTATTAAATGGAATACTATACAACACTAATAAACAGAAAAAAATGACTATGCAAAACCATGAATAATATTACAAATAAGTTAA
>NW_012103343.1:1179311-1180390 GCF_000951045.1 Mandrillus leucophaeus
TTTGGGAGGCCAATGTGGACAGATTGCTTGAGCCCAGGAGTTCAAGATACTGGTCAACATAGTGAAACTCCATCTGTACAAAAAAAAAAAAAAAAAATTAGCTGGGCATGATGGTGTGCACCTGTAGTCCCAGCTATTTGGGAGGCTAAGGCAGGAGGATTGCTTGAACCTGGGAGGCGGAGGCTGCAGTGAGCACAGATCACACCACTGCACTCCAGCCTGGGCAACAGAGCCAGACCTTGTCTCAAAAACATTTAAAAATTTAAAAAATAAATAAATCTACCTCTGGTGACATAGCCGCACAAAAATCTCCTTGCCCCTGAGTGTTAATGATGTTGTAGGGTACAGTAGACTATAAATATCCTCCCCAACCCATGCAAAAATATAAAAAGTATATTTTCTTCCGAATCCCTAGAACCTGTGAATATTTTCTTATTGGCTAAAGTATTAAAATATACTTTAAAGTATAAAATATTACCTAATATGGATAAAGATGTGATTACATTAAGGATCTTGAGAGGACAATCTCATTCTGGGTTGTACCCAGGTGGGCCCTAAATGGCATCACAAAGGTCTTTATGGGAGAGAGGCAAAGGGAAATCAGATAGACACACAAAACACAGGGAGGTGTTATGACCACAGAGGCAGAGGTTGGAGTGATGTAGCTTCAAGTCAAAGAATGCCAACAGCTACCAGAAGCTGGAAGAGACAAAGAATGGATTCTCCTTTTGAGCCTCATAGGGAATGTGGTCCTAATAATATCTTGATCTTGCACTTCTAATCTCCAGAACTGTGAGATACTCAATTCCTGTAGTCATAAGCCACCCAGTTTGAGGTAAACTAATACAGATCTGGGTACCAGGAAGTGAGGTGCTGTGGTAACAATACCTAAACATTTTAAAGTGGCTTTGGAATTGGACAATGGGTAAAGTCTAGAAGAATTATGAGGTGCATGACACAAAAATTCTACATTGCTTTGAGCAGATTGTTAAAAGAAATCTGCAACTAAAAGACACTGCTAATGAGTGCTCAGAGGGGAGAAGCAGCACAGTAGAGAAGGCTTCTATTTTTTTTTTTTT
>NW_012103343.1:1181250-1228463 GCF_000951045.1 Mandrillus leucophaeus
AAGTCCAGAGGCAGAAAGGTGCTGATAGGTGAAGCCGACTGGGCTTCTGGGTCAGGCAGGGACTTAGAGAGCTTTTCTGTCTAGCTAAAGGTTTGTAAACGTACCAATCAGCACTCTGTAAAAACGCACCAATCAGTGCTCTGTGTCTAGCTAAAGGTTTGTAAAAGCACCAATCAGCACTCTGTAAAAACGCACCAATCAGTGCTCTGTGTCTAGCTAAAGGTTTGTAAACATACCAATCAGCACTCTGTAAAAATGGACCAATCAGTGCTCTGTAAAATGGACCAATCAGCAAGATGTGGGCGGGGCCAAATAAGGGAATAAAAGTGGGCCACTCTGGCCAGCAGCACAAACTGGTTGGGTCCTTTTCCACACTGTGGGAGCCTTGTTCTTTCACTCTTCCCAAAAAATCTTGCTGCTGCTCACTCTTTGGGTCCACACTACCTTTATGAGCTGTAACACTCACCATGAAGGTCTGTGGCTTCACTCCTGAAGTCAGCAAGACCACAAAGCCACCAGAAGGAAGAAACTCTGGACACATCTGAACATCTGAAGGAACAAATTCCTGACACACCATCTTTAAGTACTGTAGCACTCACCATGAGGGTCTGCAGCTTCCTTCATGCTTGAAGTCAGCAAGACCAAGAACCCACCGGAAGGAGCCAATTCCAGAAACAGTGGTATCTCTTAAAAATTTATTTATTAGGAATAAGAAATACTTCCCCAAAGCTCTAGTGGTCGTCTTCTCATGTCTCACTGGGTAGAGCTGGACCCATGTGCCCACATATAAATCAATCAGTGGTAGAAATAATAGACCTACCATTGACTTTAGTAAATTGGATTTTGATCAATCATTTTAAATCACTGATTTAATTTTAAATAAATGATTTTGCGAAATCATTGTTGGCTTTGATAGATCAGATTTTGCTCCTGGTAGAAAAATGGCCACCAATTCTGGTAAGGGAGGAGCAGTGGTATGAATGGGTCAGGGAAACTTGTTATGTGTTGTCTGTTCATGCCCTGCATGACTGGTGGGAGTTTTTAGAATTTTAAATAGAGTAGAGTAGAGCTAAAGTAAAGTTGGTAAAGCCCTAGGGGAGAGTTCTGTAGATCTAGATCACAAATAAAAAATTTAACAGAAGGTTTTAGGGGTTTACAAAACAGTATTTCATTTTATGTGGAGTTCAAATAAACTAAGGCTTGATGATTCTATTAAACTCTCTTTTAGAAAAACTTCAGAGACTACAGTGTAGCAATTATTGTCACAAATAATTAGCAAAAAACAATGGAAACCCCACTGATCCACTCTTGAGAATTATTTTAAGTGTGGTTAGTGAGGAAGTGCCCTATAGAAAGGGCTTTAAGTAATTGAGTTAAAAATCCACTCTCTGATGTATTTCCTCTGGTAAAGTAATCCCTTATTCTAGGGTGGGGTAAATGGGTGAGCCCCACGACTGATGTGTGCTGATCATGGAGGGAAGCTATTGATGTGGCATATGGAGATAATATGGGCTGAATCATGCCCCCCATCTCTGCCAAGATTCGTATGTTGAAACCCCAACCCCCAGTATCTCAGAATGTGACTATATTAAAAGTCTTTAAACTTACTTAAATTAAGATGCGGTCGTTTGAGTTCGCCCTAATCTAATCTGACTGATATCCTTATATGAAGAGGAAATTAAGCTACAGATATACTCAGAGGAAAGACCATGAGAAGCCGCAGGGATATGACTGTAAGCCAAGGAGAGAGGCTTCAGCCTTCAGGCTTCAACCCTGTCAACACCTCGATCTTAGGTCTGTAGCCTCCAGAATTGTAACAAAATACATTTCTGTTTTTTAAGCCACCCAATTGGTGGCATTTTGCTCTGGCAGCCGGAACAAACTAATACAAATCTGCAGGATTCAATGGCAATTTCAAGGGGGAGGAATGTTGCACTTCTTAAATGACACTACTCAAAACTGCTAGACTATGGTAACCTATCAATGAAGGACAATGTAACGTAGTGTGATAGACTATGGAAGGCTCCATGAACCACGGACAGTTAATGTTTGGGCATAATAGGGCTAGTTAGATGGAAAGTACTGGCTCTTCAGACTATATTACATGAGAGGCCATAGGTTACATGAACTTTATTCCTTAAATTCACTTGAGGCAGCCACAGGGGAGGAAAGTCAAGTACTGGGTAGGAAGCTAGGGATAATAAAGAGTCTTTTAACTATAATGTCTGTACCCAATCATTCATTCATTTATCAAAAAGATATTAATTATAACTGCTATATGCTAGGCGCCATGTGGGATATGGAGACTATAATAGTAAACAAAATGAGTATGATTTTTTTCAGGATATACAATCTAGTAGAAATACAGACAAGTAAGTAGATAATATAACAATGTTATATGTACTTCATGAGGCACTTATCTCACTACCTTTTTTTCTTTTTTTCTTTTTTTTTTTTTGTAAAGCGAATGTAGCTCACTGACTGCAATGGCTTAGGTTCCAAGTTGGTGTTTTGGTTTGGGTTTAGCAGCTTCTCTAAGGGCTGAAATGGTTGAAATCTTGCCTGTTTTCCTGCCAGTGCTTCCTTAAAGATAAGACAGGACTCAATGACAAGATCGGGTATTGCCATGGATTAGAATACCCAGTCCTCACGGTTCCACAGATAGTCAGGGAAAGGTATGTCATTAGGCAGTAAAAGGAATTCTGGGCATTTGGCATTCAGCAGTCTGCAGGATACAAACTAGGTGACAGGTGAATGCCCCACTGGCTGGTCAGAGGCTGCCACTAGGGCAATCTGACTCCAGGTATTAGGCATAAGCAAGCAGTTAGCTTCAAAGTACAATAGTAGAGACCTTATTTGAGAATTCCAATTACAGGGGTTGAAGGCAAAGTTCAAACGAAATGGGAGAGAAATGGTATTGGCAAGTGACTTAAGACAGTGACTTAGGGTTGACAGTCAGGAGGCTTGAAAGTAAATTAGTCCAAGTGTTTGCATATGTTGATGGATATCCCAGTCTCCTTTGGAGATTCTCACTTGTGCCTGGACCTCATCCCCAGAGATTTTGATTCAGCTATTTTATTGCTAAACCTGGACATTTATTTCCTTAAATAACTCAGCATGGAATTATGATGTGCACCAAAGATTTTAAATTGCTGAATTACAATAACAGAGGGCAAAAAGCAAGCAGGCATGTGCATGTGTGTAGATAGTGTGTCTATGTGTTGGGGGAAGAAGAAGATGAGCAGCAGGAAGATCTTTGTTCGCCAGAATAACCTCAGTAGAAGATTCTCCGCTGAAGAGGGGAATACGTTTTGTGTGATCAAGGGAAACTAAAGAGGATTTCAAACTGTGCTAAATATCTGCATGTAGAAAAGTTGGCTGCAGGGTTTCTTAGGGAAGTTAAAGGAAATACTAATTGTATCTCCATAGCAACAGGCTGCCTAGTTCTGCCTCTGCCTCTCTGCTTTCCTACACTTATCCTCAACATTCAAGTCCTTATATATTTCCTATATGAACAGGCATAAGCCTTATCATAAAATAATAACTATGCTTTCCTTTCTATTATCTAGTATTGAAATCTATGTAGAGTGCCTTTTAGGTTTAAAATCCAAATCTGTTCTCTAAACAAGAGCTAACTCACCAAGCACATTAAATCTACCTTTGGCCTGTGATCTCTGCACTTTGGGAGGCCAATGTGGACAGATTGCTTGAGCCCAGGAGTTCAAGATACTGGTCAACATAGTGAAACTCCATCTGTAAAAAAAAAAAAAAAAAAAATTAGCTGGGCATGATGGTGTGCACCTGTAGTCCCAGCTATTTGGGAGGCTAAGGCAGGAGGATTGCTTGAACCTGGGAGGCGGAGGCTGCAGTGAGCACAGATCACACCACTGCACTCCAGCCTGGGCAACAGAGCCAGACCTTGTCTCAAAAACATTTAAAAATTTAAAAAATAAATAAATCTACCTCTGGTGACATAGCCGCACAAAAATCTCCTTGCCCCTGAGTGTTAATGATGTTGTAGGGTACAGTAGACTATAAATATCCTCCCCAACCCATGCAAAAATATAAAAAGTATATTTTCTTCCGAATCCCTAGAACCTGTGAATATTTTCTTATTGGCTAAAGTATTAAAATATACTTTAAAGTATAAAATATTACCTAATATGGATAAAGATGTGATTACATTAAGGATCTTGAGAGGACAATCTCATTCTGGGTTGTACCCAGGTGGGCCCTAAATGGCATCACAAAGGTCTTTATGGGAGAGAGGCAAAGGGAAATCAGATAGACACACAAAACACAGGGAGGTGTTATGACCACAGAGGCAGAGGTTGGAGTGATGTAGCTTCAAGTCAAAGAATGCCAACAGCTACCAGAAGCTGGAAGAGACAAAGAATGGATTCTCCTTTTGAGCCTCATAGGGAATGTGGTCCTAATAATATCTTGATCTTGCACTTCTAATCTCCAGAACTGTGAGATACTCAATTCCTGTAGTCATAAGCCACCCAGTTTGAGGTAAACTAATACAGATCTGGGTACCAGGAAGTGAGGTGCTGTGGTAACAATACCTAAACATTTTAAAGTGGCTTTGGAATTGGACAATGGGTAAAGTCTAGAAGAATTATGAGGTGCATGACACAAAAATTCTACATTGCTTTGAGCAGATTGTTAAAAGAAATCTGCAACTAAAAGACACTGCTAATGAGTGCTCAGAGGGGAGAAGCAGCACAGTAGAGAAGGCTTCTATTTTTTTTTTTTTGAGACGGAGTCTTGTTCTGTCGCCCAGGCTGGAGTGCAGTGGCGCAATCTCGGCTCACTGCAAGCTCCGCCTCCCGGGTTCACGCCATTCTCCTGCCTCAGCCTCCCGAGTAGCTGGGACTACAGGCGCCCGCCACTGCGCCCGGCTAATTTTTTCTATTTTTTTTTTAGTAGAGACGGGGTTTCACCATGGTCTCGATCTCCTGACCTTGTGATCCGCCCACCTCGGCCTCCCAAAGTGCTGGGATTACAGGCGTGAGCCACCGCGCCCGGCCGAGAAGGCTTCTATTTTCTAAGAGAATATATATATTTTCATGAACAGAATATTGATAGAAATATGAATGTTAAAGGTACGATTGGCAAGAACTCAAAAGGAAATGAGGAACATGTTATTGGAAATAGAAGAAGAGGTGGCTCTTGTTACATAGTTGCAGAAGATTTCGCCAAACTGCATCCTACAGTTATATGAAAAGTAGAATTTGTAAGTGATAAACTTGGACATTTAGCTGAGGAGATATCCATGCAAAGTATTGCAGGTGTGCCCTGGGTTTTTCTTGCTGCTTATAGTAAAATGAGAGAGGAAAGAGATAAATTGAGGAAAGAACAGTTAAGCAAAAATGAATCAGATATTGATATGAGAAATTATCAGCCTTTACAGCTTGAAAATAATGCCAAAATTAGAAGAGTCACTGTTAGGAAAGCACGCTCTGGAGACAAAACCAAGGGTGTAGTTGGGCACCTATTAACTAAAGAGATTAGGAGTGTGACTCATGGATCCACTCAATAGTATCAGTGGAAGCCAAGAATCAAGATGAGTTTATCCAGGGAAGATTTGTGGAGTGTGCTGTTGTCTCATGTTGTGTATTCCTGTGAAATTCACAGAAGACCCACAGGTTTTCAAGAATATTATATTAGCAGAAACATCGTTAGTTCGATTGAGAAAGACAAAGACAAGACAACATGAAGAAATACTGTTGGACTCCAAAATTCTACATGCAAAAACCATGCTGATAAAACTAATCAGCTAAAAATAGGTGCTACCCTCCAAGAAAAAGAATGACTCTGAGAGTAGACATTAATGAAGAGGCATACACAGTTGTGAGTCATAGAGGACTCTCATGCCTTGAAACCTGATGGAATTTGTCCTGCTCAATTTTAAACTTACCTGGAACCTGTGACCATTTTATTCTTTCCATTTTCTCCTTACTGAAGTGAAAATGTCTATAACTGTCTGTCCCACCATTACATTTTGAAAGAAGATAACTTATTTTCTAATTTCCTAGGCAAACAGAAGGAGAATTTTGCCCCAGAATAAATCATATCCAGACCCTCACCCATACCTGATTTAGATGATGATTGTCTTCATCCATTCAGACTGCTGTAACAAATTACCAAAAAATTGGATGACTTAAAAGCAACAGGAATTTTTTTTCTTACAGTTCTATAAGCTAGAAGGTTTAAGACTGAGGTGGCAGCAGAGTCGGAGTCTGGTGAGGGCTTAATTTCTGCCTCACGGATGGTGTCTTCTTGCTGCGTCCTCACATGGTGGAAGGAGGCAAGGCAGTTTTCTGGGGCCTCTTTTATAATCCCTTTCAGGAGGGCAGGGCCCTCCTAACCTAATCACCTCCCAAAGTCCTCACCTTCTAATACCATCACCTTGGTGATTAGAATTTAACATATGAATTTAGGGAAGACACAAACATTCAGACCATAGCAATGATACTTGGGACTTTTGAACTGATATTTAGACGATATTTTTGGACTTGAATAGATGCTTAAATCTGTTGAGAATTTTTGCAATGTTGGAATTAAGTGAATATATTTCACATGTGGGACAGATGTGAATCTTTTGGGTCATAAGTCACAGATGTGGTAAGCTTAAAAAATGGCAAAAGGGCATTTTTATTTTATTTTATGGCAAAAGATGTGACAAAGTTAAGAATCTTGAGAGGAGGAGCTTATCCTGGATTATTCAAGTGAATCCTCAATGCTACCACAGGTGTCCCCATAAGACAGAGGCAGAGGGAGAACAGATACAGACACCCAGAAGAAGAGGAGGTGATACGATTACAGAGGCAGAGATTGGAGTGATGTAGCTGTAAGTCAGGACATGCCAACAGCTATCAGAAGCTGGAGGAGGAAAAAAATGGTTTCTCCCCTAAAGCATCAGCAGAAAATGCTTCCCTGCCAGCACTTTGATTTTGGCCTTCAGAACCATGAAAGAATAAATCCCTGTAGTTTTATACCACCTATTATGGTAATTTCTTACAGCAGCCCAAGGAAACTTGTACACCAGGTAAATAATAAAGTAATTAATTTTTTATTGGAGTGTGGAAAACACATATATAAAAAGAGACTCATGCTCTCAACACATTTTCTGCCTTTAACAAACTTCCTTTAGTTACAGGCCCGTCAGGTTTGCATGCCCACTGCACAGTAACATACCAACACACTGAGACAGTAGGGTTTGCAGCAAAGAAAGCATTTAATGATCACAGGGTAGCTGAACAAGGAGATGAGAAGGACTCTCAGATACATCTCCTTTAGGTGTTTTTAAGGGGATCATGGAGGGCAAAGGGCTGGAAAATTGGGATCATTGATCAGTCAGGGTAAGGGGATGAATTCGTCAGGATGTGGAAACCGTATATCCAGTGAGTCAGTATGTCATGGAGTCTTTCAGACCAACTGACATCAGTGATTTCATCAGTATGCAGGGCCTGAAAGAATCTCTCAAATGGAAAATTTGATGTTTCACAATGCTTAAGATGTTATCTACAGAGCAGTTAAAGGGAACTATAATCCTGGGACAGGGTCTAATGTGATTCTGAGGAAATAGGCAGCAAATGACTATGAGGAAGTGGGTCAGAGAGCAGCTGACCTAATGATTAATGCTAAGTGTGCTGCAAGCTTGGTTTTTTTTTTTCCTCCCCCTCTCTTCTTCCCTAATTAATTTTATAAACTTTATAGGGATGGTTTCACTTTCCTGATATTCTGGTATGTGGAAACTGATGACTACATTACCACTGAGTATTGGTCATAGGAAGAAAAACAATTGCCTACAAACTACAATAGTATACTCTTGAATATCAAATTTTTATTTTCTGTTCCCAGGCAATGATAACAAGGGAGAATCTGCAGAAATGCCTTTATTAAGTTAAAATTTAATACCATGCTCCTGGATTTTAGAAAGAACAAAAGTGGGATACAGCCATACCTGAAATATTTCCAAGATTTCTAGCTATTTCTCTTGATAAAGGCATTTCCCTTTAAGAGTATCTACTTCCTCGTATTAAAATAAGGATGGTGGACTAGTTCCATGGGGTGGCTGGAAGATGTATGTTAGGACAAAGGTGACATAAAACAGGCAGTAAAAAATTATCATTGCCCCATCATCAACTGCAGGAGCTCATAGCTCATCTGCTTTTGCTTTGACTTCCAGGAGACTCAGAGATAAATGTAATCTTTATCATAGTAACTCATTAGGCTGAGTAATTAGCATATGGTGGTTTCTTTTTGATTCATATATTTAATTTATATTAATTTTATCAGCATTATTGTATGTTTTTCTCACTATAAACTGCTTTCTGGAGACAGGTTAGGTAGGCATAGTTAATAAGTGGTCAATTATGTTTGCTTATATTGTCTATGAAGATAATTGTCTTATATGGTCTATCCTGTGTTTGTTTTGGTGGAAAGTGATGGGGGCTCAAAAAAGTTAGCAGGCAGAAGTATCTGGCTCCTTTAAACAACCAGTTTATCTTGCATCCAGAAAA
Organism: Mandrillus leucophaeus; assembly: GCF_000951045.1. Classification (NCBI taxonomy): domain Eukaryota; kingdom Metazoa; phylum Chordata; class Mammalia; order Primates; family Cercopithecidae; genus Mandrillus; species Mandrillus leucophaeus. The sequence continues at coordinate 1,189,782 of NW_012103343.1, forward strand.
ATTATTTCCACTTTGGGAAAGAACATCCTTTAAAATGAACCTACTTAGAAAGGAAGCAAGGCCAAGCCCTCTCTATAAAGAGAAAACTTTGCCAAGGAACTACAGAGCTCCTGGAGGGCATGCAATATCTAGAATAAGTAACAGAAATGTCTGAGAAGCATAAGTCAAGTCTTCATGCTGCATATCAGCTGGCTGAGTAGAAATTGATGTTAAAACTTCAAAAATGGCATGGAAGAGCCAGATGGGAGAACAGTACGCTATATATTCAAAATAGGATTTCAAGTAGTTTATCAAATGTGTTTACAATACCCCCAAACCAATGCTTATTTAAACTGGCCATATGTTGTAGTTTGTGTATATAAATTCAAATTAACTTAAAGAAACTGTGTTACGTCTGTCAAGGATGCACATTTGAGGTAAGCCTGCAGATTTGGTGAGAGCACCGTGCTAAGCAATCAATGTGGACCACAACATTGATTGCAACAGGTAATACAGCAACATAATTTTTTAATACAAATTTCTAAGAAGTACACTTTTTAGATATCAGTACTTAATAGGCAAAATGATCCAAGCACAATTATTTTTATAGTTTTATGACCTGACCATCACTGAGGAGATGGCTTAAATGCATCAGTGACTTGCATTCTTTTTTTTTTTTTTTTTTTTGTAACATCACATGACCTTGTCTCTGTGCTTCTGTGGAAAGGAGAGAGAACTCTGGTATCTCTTCGTCTTATAAGAATACCAATCCTATTGGATTAGGGCCTCACCTTTATGACATTATTTAACCTTAATTACCTTTTTAAATACGCTATATCTTCAAAAATAGTCACTCTGGGGGTTATGGCTTCAACATATGAATTTAGAGGGAACACAATTTGTCCTGTTTGGGAACACAATTTGGACTCGTCCAAGGGGAGAGTCTAGTGCCTGGAGAAACTTAAAGTCCTGAAAGGCGTTGCCCTGCAGTGTCGATCCTGTTGGTGGCTAATACCCACATGCAAGTGACATTACAACAAGCTTCTATTGCTTGAAGATCTCTTCAGCCTCCTAAGTCAACCATCATCCCTTCCAGTAGGTAGTACATTCACTGGCCTTTTTGCATGAGTATTTTGTTTTTGTTGTTGTTGTTGTTGTTTTTGAGATGAAGTCTCACTCTGTTGCCCAGGTTGGAGTGCAGTGGTGCAATCTCAGCTCACTGCAACTGCCACCTACCGGGTTCAAGTGATTCTCCTGCCTCAGCCTCCCAGGTAGCTGGGATTATAGACATGTATCACCACGTCCAGCTAATTTTTATATTTTCAGTAGAGATGGTGTTGTGCCATGTTGGCCAGGCTGGTCTTGAACGCCTCACCTCATGTGATCCACCCACCTCAGCCTCCCGAAGTGCTGGGATTACAGGCGTGAGCCACTGCGTCCGGCCATTTTGGCATGAGTGTCTATCTATACCGTGGGAAGAAATACTTGCAGGTAAAAGCTGGTTGCCACTATAAGTCGAGCTTATCCAACCTGCAGCCCATGGGCCACATGTGGCCCAGGACGGCTTTGAACATGGCCCAACACAAATTCATAAACTTTCTTAAAACACTATGAGATTTTTTTGCAATTTTATTTTAGCTTATCAGTTATCATTAGTGTTAGTGTATATTATGTGTGTCCCAAGACAATCCTCCTTCCGATATGGCTCAGGAAAGCCAGAAGATACTCCTGCTCTAAATCTTGTGTCTTGTTCACTGTTGTATCCCCAGCCTCACCTCGTGGCGGGCATATTGTCAGTCCTTGTCAAGGATTTATGAAGTGAATGATCTTATACAGCAGCACCAGTTCCTTCACTCTTACACTTCTCAAATTGGGGCAGGCAGCACTCTGAAGGGTTGCCACATGTGCTAGGGGTTTTAAGACATGGGTTAAATATACACATCTCAGAGAAGCACAAATTTTACTTAATTACAAGTCATTTAAAATTTGATGTAATATTAAGCTAACCTTTGGACTGTTGCAAAAAAAGAATGCAAGTTCTCATAAATATCAAGGCCAAGGTGATTTCTTTGTGTACCATTCTCCCTCAGCTTCCCCAAGGATCTAGGTTAACTCTGTGTTCTCACTCTTGCACCGGGTACTTAGAGATACCAAATAGAAAACACAGAAGATATCTACATTTATCCACAGATCCATAAAGAAAAATGCATGTTCCAAATTCAAGGATGATAACTATCATAAGATTATATTGAGATTCTTTTTGCTGCTTTAATTCTCTATGAGAATTAGACAATGTACAGAAACCATGTAAGTACAGCTTTACAGAGACAATAAAGTACAACATTCAAAGGCTTCTATTTCATAAAAAGAGATTAGGTAAAGTGCTGCTTAATGTTTCATAAAATTAGTTACAGATGGTAGGACCTCCTAAGGTCTCCTGGGTCACCTCTACTGACCCTGTACTGATGTTTTGTAAAAATATACCTTTGACTATGGAGGGCTAATATGTCAATTACTTGCTCTGAAATCTGTTCCAATGGTTAAGTACTCCTGCTAATGCTAATAGATATATTTCGACATTGATCCTCTGGCACTCTCTAAACATTTCTCCTTTATTATGCCACCTCAATGGATTCTGGCAAATTTCTAACGAAAAATTATTCCTCCAGCATAACCTACGTAAGACACAGTTGGATTCTACTTTGTCTCTCCTTCTTCCACCAGATAGATTTACTCATTTTAGAAATTTACTGTGGAGTTCTATGTTTTCAAAAGCATTCAGACTGAATGCGATTTATAGCTATCATTCAGACCTCATCATTTGCTGTAATGATTTTATAAGGGTTCTACTACAACAGAAGAACTTTACCTATTTTCACAGCATCAATATGGTTATGATTCTTAATCACTGGCCCTCAAGCCTCTTAAAGACACACTTTGGTTGTGTTACTTATATTTATGTGTATTTGTCTTCCTCCAGAAGGTGACTTTAAGCAGCTCCCTTTCTAACTATTCTTGATTTCTATGCATTTTACATTTGTCTACAAAATGGACTCATACTTTTGCATCTGTTTAAAATCTTTTCAATTTGCCCTCTCTCTGTTTTTGGTCATGCTTGCTTTGGATTTGACTTCCAGTTGTCCTTGTTATACATAAAATCCAAGGACATTTTAGCACTGATGCTTACAGAATTTATTATGCCTTTGAGAAGATCTTGATACTTGATACTTTGTCTCAAAATATATCCATAAACAAACAACCTTAAATCCAGTTCATTGTACATTTATCCAAACTACCTCACTGCTATCTGACTTACATGCACAGCTGCAATGAATGGGAACTATGTCTGTGTCATTCAAAATGTATCAGGAAAAAAATTTGAGGTGATCTATGACTTTTTAAAGCTGAGTGGCTTTGCTGAAATGCAGAGTACAATTGAGAAACATGGCTTTATCAGTCATGGAAAGCACTGTCCTACTCAATTAAAAAGAAAAAAGGAAAGAAAGGAAAAATAAGAAAGAAATTATCATTTGTGACAAGATAGATAATTTATGATACAAGGAATGCTTTCAAAAATAATCATTAGTATAGAAAGAAGATGTCAAATACTTACAAAAAGATTTTTCTCCTTCTACAATCCAAAAAGGTGTTCATTTACATAAGCAGATTGTGGATAAAATGTGTAAAATACCAGGAATAAATCCAAGTGACTTTTTAACACAATTTACAAAGCTACATAAATCAGTCTCAGAGATTTTTCTTCAGAAATCTGTGTAAAATATCTTAAATGGCCTTGAGACCAGTTTAAAAGATCAAGGATGTGTTAGCATATATGAAGAGAACTCAGTAATCATTTTAAGGAAATATAACTGGCAACCAGACCTATTAACCTTTTCATGTGTTCATGGCATCAAAATATATTTCTAAATTTTGTTTTTTAAAATCATTCTTTAAAGGACCTAGGAAATTGAGATGATTCCAGTGTGCATAGCTGGTTTATTGGTATAAATATATCATCATTTTGGTATTTAAAACTCAATTAAACTCTCTTAAAAATTAACAATTCAAGAGAAAAAAAAATTGTACAAAGGGTTTGAAGCAACCATTCAAAGAGAAAACCCAAAACAGACACAAAGTGTTTCACCAATAATCAGGAAACTGCAAATTAAATCAATATTAAAATACCATTTTGTATCCATCAGTTTTGTTAAATAAAAACAGGAAATTTCAACAATAATCAGGAAAATGCAAATTAAACTAACATTAAACTACCATTTTTACATCCATCAGTTTTGTTAAATAAAAAATGAGCGTTAGCAAGGTTATAGCAAAACAACTTTCTTACAACCCTGGTAGGAGTGTAAATTGATATACTTTTTTGGAAAGAACTTAACAAAATCTAGTGATATAAAAAAGGTATATATCCCATTACCCAGCAGGAATTGTACTTCTAGATTTAAGAGGTTCACAAAAAAACAAGTACAAAAATGTTCAATGCAGAAATGTCTATACTAGTAAAAAAAATGGTAAAAATATATATATACTTGTAAGAAAATTCCACATAGCAGCCAAAATGAGCCACATATGAATTTTAAAGTTTGAAAAATATCACATATGTGATTAGTGAATCTATGTACCTAATATAAAATCATGCACAAAAGTCATAAACACTAAGTTTAGGAAAATATGACCTTGGGGTGCAGTTGAAAGAAAATGTGATAGAGGAGAGACACATGATGGGTTTTGTCTATTTATTAAATGGATAATTTCTTAAACTGGGTGGTTGAGTACCTTGGGGTTTAACATATTATTCTGCATACTTTGGTGAGCATATATATGAAGTAACAATGCTTAATTAAACTGGTATTAGGATCAATTTAATAAAACTCAGTCAAAATATTACATCTGTTTACATATTTCCATTAAGGTGCCAAGACTTGATGTCCTTGGTTTTTTGGTTTTGTCTTTTCCTACAAATTAGTTTTTCAGTAGAACTCTTTAATTCAAATGTTAAAAAATAAAATAAAATAAAATGGGTAATTGAGAAGACCTAAGTCCCACATGCATTGAGCTTTCTTCACCAATTCTCTTTATGATATTTATACAGACAAATAAACACAAACACACCTTGACCTTCAACCTCTTCTCTCTGTAGAATGATAAACTTTCCCTGGCTTGGAGCTGACTCGGTGTCTTAGATGTGGCTCTGTATCATGTTTTGCTTTTGGCACAATTCTTTTTTATTCTCTGCTTGTAAAGATCACACAGAACGATTGCATTTACTAAGAATCTGGTTATAAATGTTTAATAGCTTTGTATTCTAACTGAAAGTCAATCCGTGCCCCTCGTGCTTATTACTCAATTGTATTTCTATCTTTGTGCAGAAATACAGGCACAAAGAAAAGAGATGTCTAGCAGAAGAGAGTTGCAAATTCAGATATCACAGAAGCCAGGTAAACAAATAAATGATGCAGGCAAGAGGTAAGGAGAAAATGAAGAGTTTATGTCTCTTCTTTTGGCACAGACACTAGTCAAGTCCAGGCCGTTTTTGGAAAGTAAAAATGTAGATTCTGTATTGCCAAATCCTCCAGTTGCTCAAAGATGCAAGGAATTCAGATCTGTATGTGAAGTTGGCAACAAACTTTGCATATAATTTTAGCCCTGTTTGGGTCAAACCAAACAGATCTGCAGCCATAATTAGCCCCTGGGCTGCCAGTTAGAGACTTCTGCTCTACATACTATGGAATCTGCTGATGAAGAGAAAACTCTTTGCCATAAAAAGAGGTGTGGGAATAATTCCAACCGCTAAAATACCCTATTTTCCTAAACAAAGTGTGGGGCTACTCACCAGTTCCTTAGAGGGTACACATGGGGAAGACTACCTACAGATACCATTTGGAAGACAGCTCCAGAAGGCCATCAGATCCTCTGCCCCAGAGCTGTGTGGTCTGCCTGATCTTTGTCACCCACTGGAAGTGTGCAGTAAGAGTCAGGATGAGCCTTGACAAGAGGGACAGAGAAGTCCTTCTAGGTAAGTGCTGCCCTAGGTGACCCTGACACTTCTATTATTAAATAAGCCTCTATTTTTGTTGCTGTTGTTTTTATTTCTTTTTTTTTTTTTTCATGAGTATTTAGAAATGTTCTTCATGGTCCCTAAAAAACTTTAGAAACAACCTAAATGTCCCAAAGTAGTAAAGTACTTAAATTATGTTACATATGTCAAATTTTATACAGGTCTTAAAATAAATTACTATGAAATCTATATTCAAGGCAGAAGGTGTTAAAAGTGTGTTAAAATAATTAAATAACAGGTCATTAGACTGAGGTGACTCCTATCCCCGGGTTCTTACGTAAACAAACTGAAACATAACTCAGAATTTAAAATAAAAATAAACTCAAACTCAGCTGATAACAGGCAGCCAACTAGATATTAGATGTATTGTCTTGAATTTCCCAGAATAGTACTACTTGAGAGGACCATTACCTTTATTTTATAAATGAAGAAACAAGATTAGAGAAGTCAAATAACTTGCCCGAGGACAAACAGCTAATATATGGCAGAAACAGGATTCAATCCCAGGTCTATCTGATTTTAAAACTCATACGTTTGTTATTGTATCAGTCTTCTTTAGCTGAAATCTGTCGAAAATCTGCTCTAGATTAGGAAATCCAATTCTCTCTATTCAGAACTTGCTTGTAAGACTGATTTCTGAACCCTGCTTTGCAGGTCTGTCAATATTTTAGACAGTATAACATGCGCAGTTGTTTTTCCCTAAGTGCTATGATTTGGTGAATAGCCAACAAAAATTGGATGCCTATCTCACCCACTGCTTTAAGCACTAGCTCCCCGAATGAATGTTCTTGAAATGTCCCTGTCTTTTTTGTTTTGCATTTTTGAAGATGTGTGAAGAGGACACAACACTTCAATCATTTGTGTTTGATACAAACCAAAGAAAATGACAGTCGGTTCCATTTCAGAAGAATATTTTAAATGCCAAGCAAACAAAGGAAGCTAGTCTGCTTAGGTCTGCCTGGTGTCTTTCCTTTCCTTTTTCTTAGTTTTTTTTTTTTTTTTTTTTTTTTTTTTTAAATCCTTTTACAGGAAGTTAGTATGTTAATACCCCTGGCAGAATAGACAAAAAAATCCCTGCAACTAAAATCCAGGTTCAAAATCATTATGAAACACAGATGTGGTTGTATTTCCCAGAGCCTGGTACTGGTTGTAATGTTCCACTGCCCTCCAGAGAGGTCTCAGAAAAATGCGTATTTGGCCAAAAGAAAAAAAATTTTCCTCAGTTATCTTAACTGGCTATAAACAACAGCTTTTTTTTTTAATCTAAAAACTACTGTAGTAGTATTGAAATTATTTTTATATCGTCATAGATACACTACACAAGAATCTAGTAATTTGAACTCATCTCTTGATTCCAAAGACAACAGTACTGACATATCTGAACTACACAAAGCACACACTTGCTTTAATATAATAAAGGGTGATTCTATAAGGGTCTATAGAAGTGACTTCTGGATCAGTTAGGGATTGAAATGGGCTTGAAATAAGGATCCTAGAACCTCAGTGAGACAATGAGTTCCCCAGGTCTTGCCCAAGTGCTTTGTTGGCAATTAGAGTAATAAAAATTACAAGAATGTATTTGACAATTATTTTTCATCCAGTACTTCAATCAGACTTCATGTTCTCATGATTGACAGATCACAAGTGCTGGTCATTCCCAGTCCCTTGCTAGATAAATGTGCAATAGTAGGTTTTTAACCCTGAGAGATTTGATATAAATAGAGCTGGTCACCAGCTAAGAAGAATGAAAAGTTATTTGTCCAGAATATCTGGGACCTGATGTCTTTCAGCATATGATTAAAGCAGAACCCCTACAACCCCAGTATCTTGTGGATGCATTGCATCATTGGTATTTCTTTCTCATTCTGTCAATTAAAAGATTTTCCACTGTTAATCAGTGTAAAGCAGTAATTACTCTCCAAATTATACAATGGCTTGGGGGCTCTGTGATGAATGTTTGTGATCCTCGGAATCCTGTCTGAAGTCTTGGGATTAGGCTTTTGCAACATCACCAAAGGATACATACATTCAGGTTATCGCACCATGAATCATAGCAAACCACGATTCAAGTAATATTACTGGCAATCTCTAAAAATTGTTCAAGAATAATTCTACTGTTTAGATGGCTCTGGAGTTCAGACTCCTAGACCAATAATCTCCTATTTTAATAAGTCATTGGATATTTGGTATTCCCAAGTACCAGGAAATTACAAGCACTTAAATCTTGGCTTCCCAATTTGTGGGGATTTACACATCTCTAAACATGCTTTAAAGTCAAAACCATGGCTCTTTTTCCCTGGTGATTTCAACCTGTGCAGATTTTGTTACCATCTTAATCCAACAGCAATTACCATTAGTTCCATTTCTTCAGCTGGTTAGTCATAGATTGTTTTGTACTATAGCTTCATACTTCACATATATGACTTGAGTTTTCCTGAGTTTGCAGCTCCTTGAGGGTCAACTCTATGAACCTACATTCTTTTGCACCACTTTCTCACCAAACACAATTCTAATTTTACAGCATGTACTAAATAAATATTTATTAAAGTTAATCTTCCGTGGTGGCCAAAAGAGAAATGCTAAATCCCCATCCCAGACTCCTTTTCCTCACCTGAAAGAATCGGGGAAATGTGTAACAGGATTTTGAAAGGAACATTTTCTATTGTCTCTACTGGCCTTAGAGTAGGGATTAGTCAACTTTTTCTCCTAAATACTATTAAATATTTTAAGTTTTGCCATTGCCATTGTCACTTTGCTTTTTTGCAAAACTTTAAAAATATAAAACCCATGCTTAGCTCACAGGCTATAGAAAAAGAGGCCCCAGATTATATATGATTCTTCAGTCTTATTCCAGGGCCTGATAGTTTGCTGACCCTTGCTCTACAGCACACAGACAAAACAACAACATGTGCTCAGCTACCCCTCAGTCAAAAGAGCTACCAACATTGGGGCGCCAACTCCCTTCTTCAGGACTTAACTGGAGGAAGAAAAATCCATGCAGTTATCTAGCTAGCTAGCTATTATCATTTATTATCTATCTAATCATCCATCCATCTGGCATCTATCTATTTACCCTCTATCAATCAATCCTATAGCTATGAATTTATGTATCTATCATGAATCATGTATAATTGAGCAAACCCTTCAATTGTCTGTCTATCCATCTACCTCTCATTTATAATCTATCTACACCAATCTATCTATTTAAAGACTTGAGCATGGACAGGGAAAAAGGAGTCATCAGTGTCTTTAGAATTGACCTCATAGGGATGCTATATGAGTGTCTCAGAAATTATTTTGTGCCTTTTCTAAAGTTTAAAGGGTGGCTTGGCATGAGACTCCAGGAGAATCTCTCACAGAGAGTAGACAATGTGTGTCTTTGTATGACACAAATGGGGCACTGTATCATATTGCCCATTTGGAATCTGTATAGGTAGTGGCCCTGTTGATCTATGCTGAGCCTATAAAAACAGAAGAGGAGAATAAGGGGAAAAATAATAAAATTTCCACAGGCCAAGGGTACCTCATGGAATTTAGCTGAGTTTGAGCCATCATGTTGGCACCCCACCTGCATAGTAAACTTCTGGTGGCAGGAGCTGAAGTAGACAAAGCAGTAGTGTTAAGATCAGTTTTCCCATGGAGAACTAAGCAGTGAGAGGCCTTGCAATGCCCCCCAGAGGACTCACCCATGTGCCCATGAGAGCCATCATTGAGGCGACTGCTCCACAGTGGGCATGACGCCTGGTCAGGGCCACTCAGAGAACTGAAGACTGCTCGGAATGAGGACCACGACAGGAGTTAGGTAGGTCTGAGAATGCTCACTGTCATGGGCTGAATCACGTCCCCTCAAAACTCATACGTTGAAGCCCTAACCCACAATGTGACAGTATTTGGAGAAAGGGCTTTTAGGAGGTAACTAAGGTTAAATGAAATCGTAAGGGTAGAATCCTAATCCGGTAGGATTGGTGGACTTAAAAGAAGAGAAAGAGGCACCAGATCTCTCTCTCCCCCTCTCCCCCTCTCTCTCTCACTCTCTGTCTCTCCACATGAGCACAGAGGAAAGGCCAGGTGAGGACACAGAGAAAAATGGCCATCTGCAAACCCAGAAGTGAGTCCTCACCAGAACCTGGCCATGCTGGCACTTTGCTTTCAGGCTTGAAGCCTCCAGGACTGTGAGAAAATTAATTTCTCTTGTTTAAGCTACCCAGTCTAGGGTATTTGCTATGGCAGCCTGAGCTAAGGCAGCCCTCACTATTTTACCTTACTCTCCTTCTCAATAGCATCAACACACAGAAAGAGCTACACTTTGAAGAAAAGTGTGGAAGATACTTTTCAGAAGCATCCACTGGCATATATAAGTACTCCCCAAACAGTCATCCCCTAGCTGAAACCTGTCCTGGAAGCAAGGGAAGAGATGCAATTGAAATAAAGTCTGAGATTCATTTGTAAACTAGACTGAGTGTTGATAATGCTGTACGATGTTGGTAAGGGAAAAGAAAATGAATTTGGCTGAGTAGCATTGAAAGCAAAGGTTGGAAAAGAAAGATGTTTTATATCTATACCCCACAGAGTAGAGTCCTACATATTTTCTTTATTCTTTCTCTTCCTTCCTTTCTTCCTTCCTACCTTCACTTATTCATTTCTTCCTTCCCTCCCTTCCTTTTCCTTTTCTCCTTCCTTCCTTCCTTCCCGCCTTCTCTTTCCTCTCTTCCTTTCTTATCTTCTGATAGATGCATCCATAAACATTCAACTTCAAGTATTTTCATAAAATCCGTTTGTCATTCCTGGGACCTAAAGTCTGTAATATCTCCTGGTTCCCAGTTGGAGGACTGCTTATGGTCTCCTGGAATCCCCTTTTCCAGGACTGAGAGCCAGAAGTGCCGAGTATTTACACCCCTCAAGGGTGGCCCTTAACCAATGACTCCTAAATATGGGAGCATGAAAACCTCAACCTCTTGACATGGGTGGAAAGTACCTAGAGGCTGATCCATAGAGGCTGAGGATTGGTTCCCAAGACACAGACCTGAGAGGATTATTCTGGTTTAAGTAATCTATTAACCAAGTGCTCCCAGGAAAAGCCAGTAAGGAGTAGGAAAGAGAGTGTGGGAAAGCAGGATGGGGAAGGGGAGAAAACTAAGCAAGAGGGTGATCTCAGGGAAAGTCTCAGGGAAAGGCTGAAGTCAGCCTCGATGGATCAGCCTGTGAGTACTTTCCACCCAAGGCAAGGGCTGTGAACTTTCATGTGCCCATACCTAAGAGTCATTGGTTAAGGGCCACCCTTGGGGGATGTAAATACTCAGCACTTCTAGCTTTCAGCCCTGGAAAAGAAGACTCCTGGGGCCCGGCCCATGAGCAATCCTCCAATGGGGAAACAAAAAATGTAAAAATGAGATCCTAAAGGATCTGGGAAGATAATCAACATTATTTGCTGCACATATTCAGAGAATGTTAGAATGGAAGAGTCCTTGGAGGATGCAGTATCATGGCATGTCTTGATTAGTCATAAGTTGTGACACACACACACAAAGTACTAAAATTTGTAAATGATTTTTCCAAATAACTTACTTAGAATGCAAGTTTATCCCTGTAATAATGTTACTCTTGCTGGCAATCCCATGTGCATTCTTTATTGGGGCAGAAAGGGCTGGAGGTACAACTGGGACTCTGGGAATGGCATGTTCCTCAGTGCTGCCTCATTTATGCTCCAGTTCACTCCACGATTCCATTACTGTGGTTCTGATAATATTTCCAGCAATTAGAAATAATTTAGAGCTTATGACTTGTGGTTTTATAATTACTTTAGATTAAAAAAATTATCTGTGAATAAATTTGGGTTTATTTCTAAATAGGCCTATAGGAAAGCATAGTTCTTGCTCGAAACATATGCCAAAAGTCATTACTCTAGTAGAATCCAGCAGGCAGCCTAGTATAGAAGCGAGGCAGTTTATGCGAATGATTAAAAGTGTGCAGTTAAATTGCCTGGAGTCAAATACTGCTTTTGCTACTAACAAAATGTTTTTCATTGGACAATTTGATTAACCTTTTAAACCTAAATACCCTTATCTATTAATAGGAATAAAATTGGAACCTGCTTTATCAGGCTGTTGGAGATTAAAGGAGATAATATGTGTCAAGTGCTTAGGTATGATGCTAGTACACAGTAAGTGCATTATAAATGTTCATTTTAAGAACATAGTTTCAGGAGCTGGAAATGTCTCTGCCTAATTCTGTCTCTCTGTCCTTGGGCAGATAGCTGAGTCTAAGTTTCTTTTTAATGAAGTGGAGATAATATTAGCATGACTGGATTTCTATGGGGATTAAATGCAATATATGAAATATCTAGCAAACTTGAAGTGCATAATAGATGTTAGTTTCCTGTCATTTCATTGGATATGCAGATACTCTCCACAGCATGAAGGAGAAGTTGTACAACCTCAGGATGAATGCCTTCAGATTCCCCTGTTTCACTGAGTCTTTTGCGTATATACAAGTGAAAACCTAGCTTCATCTTATGACTTTGGGAAGATGACCGCAGGGACTGTTTAAGCACCTCTAAGTTCTAGTGTTGGAATATGCACCCTTAAATTAAACCGAAATTTGCATCCATCTAACCTCAACCTTGTTTGCTCCTGGAACAATATAAACTTGAGCTGTTCTTGAGTTAATTCAGTTAGCCAATAGAGCTAAAAATGTTTCATTTCATAAATTAAAGATATACTCCCAAAGACTAAATGTTCCAAGGTTCAGTGGCACATTAGGTGGAGTATTTTCTATGCCTTGATTATAGCAAGGCTTCAATGTAAAACACGCCAAAGTATTCACAGAACAGTCCAAACTGTTCTGTTCCCTTCAAAAACAATCTCTTGAACCTGAACTATAGCTTCTGGCATAGGCTGATCCCCAGACCTCGTTTTTGGTGCTCAAAACAGAGTCTGGACTTCATTAGTGGAATAGAGACAAGGATGGGATTGGATATTCGGATACTTTAAAAAAATTGTTTAACTTGGAGTGAAGGTTGTTGCTTGCAGTAAACAGCTTGAAGAAAGTCTTTCCCCCCCGCCCCCTCAATTACATTCAGGGCTTAGAACCAAACATTACACTTGGGAAAGAGTTCAGGGTCTCTATTAGCATTGAGTGGATGCTTTCTGTGTTTATGGCTTTGAGCAATGGTGTGACAGGCAGGCGGGTGAAGGTATGTTCCCTGGTTCGTAGCCAAGATGTGAAAACAAACTAAATGTCTATTAATAGATCAATGAATAAAGAAAATGTGGTATTACATGCAAGGCCAGGCACAGTGGCTCACGCCTGTAATCCCAGCACTTTGGGAGGCTGAGGCAGGTGGATCACTTGAAGCCAGGAGTTCGAGACCAGCCTGACCAACATGACAAAACCTAGTCTCTACTAAAAATACAAAAAATTAGCCAGTTGTGGTGGCACTCACCTGTAATCCCCGCTACTTGGGTGACTGAGGTAAGAGACTCGCTTGAACCAGGGAGGCAGAGATTGCAGTGGGACAAGATCAAGCCACCACACTCCAGCCTGGGTGACACAGTGGGACTGTCTCAGGAAAAGAAAATGTGGTATATGCATCTATACATGCAATGAAGTATTATTCAACTTCAAAAAAAAAAAGAAGAAGAAGAAGAAAATTCTGTAATATGTGTCAACATAGATGAACCTTGAGGACATTATGTTAAGTAAAATAAGCCAGTCACAGAAAGACAAATACTGCCTGATTCCACTTAGGTATCTAACAGAGTCAAACTCATAGAATCAAAAAGTGAAATCATGGTTAGAGGAGCTTGGGGTAGGGAAAAATGGAGAGTTGCTAATCAATAAGTGTAAACTTTCAGTTATCCAAGATGCATAAGTCCTAGAGCTTGTGACTTTGAACACAAGCAAACAAATCCTTTTTCATTTAAGAAAACAATGTGCCTAGAGCTACCAATACTTGTTGTATACTTAACATTTATTAAAAGAGTGGATCTCTGATCTGCAGGAGATCTTTGATCTCCTGTTAAATGTTCTTACCATGAAAAGGGAAAGAAGAAAGAAAGAAAGAGAGAAAGGGGGGCAAGAGGGAGGGAGGAAAGAAGGCAGGCAGGAAAGAAGGAAGGGAAGGGAAGGGAGGAAGGGAGGAAGGAAGAAAGATAAAGCAAGCTAGTTCTATTAAAGCCTCAATGAGAAACATCAGAGGAGGTCCCATCAGGGACCCATGCTCTGAACCCACATGGCTTTCTTCTTTTAGACACATGGAGTGGTCTGACTTCCTTCCATCCATCCCCTCAACTCCTGTTTCAGACACCCACCAACACCTAAAGCTATATCATACATCAAAGATATTCACATTTATTAATTTGTTTTTTCCTTTCCCCAGCGTTGAACAATTGCTTTGTTTTCTATCTCTATGGTAAGAACTAGGAGAAAGTAAATGGGGTGACATCTTAAAATTCTAAGGTTTCCTTGTCCAAACAAACAAGCAAATAAAACACATGTACACACACACACATACACGCACACCACACACACACAACCCTCCTTTGTGTAGCTTCAAATTTATGTTTGCTTCATCAAGCATATAGCAGCCTCCAAATTACTACGTGTTTTCATCATTAAAGTGCAATCTTAGTCTGAGCAGGAACAAAATAAATCTTTCTGTCTCCAAGATATTTGTTGTGATAGTGCTACCACAGCCATTTCTATTTGTTTTTGTTTGTTCCTCATAATGCCCTCTCAACTGCTGTTTTAAGGCAAGTAGGGGTATTATAGACCAATAAGTACTGGAAAAAGTCCTGGAGACGTTCTCATTAATGAAGGAGGAATCTAAAACTCAGGAAGTACAAAGATTTAGCCTGAACACAGTTACACAATTATTAGCAACAGAACGGCTTTGAGGCTCGAAGGTCTTAGAATGTCCAGTCCTCCCTCCAGATGGCCCCCATTGTTTCAGTTGACTCTGGCACAAATTGTTCCTTTCCTTGCTGATGCAGCCTTCTACAGTACTCCTTGATCACTCTTGAAGAACAACTCCAGGGAGCACAGAGTAACTAGGTTCCTATTATGTTCCTGGACATTTATTTGTAAACCAAAAAGTAACGGAGACAGACCTCTATCGATTAGAGGTTTATTTTGCCAAGGTTGAGAATATGCCTGGGAAAAAATTTCACAAGTCACGGTAGGATTTCTGTTCTGTGCTTTTTCCAAAGAGGATTTGAGGAACTTCGATGTTTAAAAAGAAAAGAGCAAGCAGGAGGGGAAGGAAGAAAAAAAAAAAAGAAGAGAGGGCAGGCAGCAGGCAATGAGGCAAGTAGTTACGCTTGGGAACAAAAGGAAGGCAGGTTTTTTGTTTGCTTGTTTTTTTTCATGACTCAGTTCCCAAGCTTAACTTTTTCTTTGGCATAGTGAGTTTGGGGTTCAAAGATTTTATTTTTCTTTCACATATCTTTCTCTTTTACATTCTCCCTTGTGTCTTCACTGTCCAGGGCCTTCTCTTCAAGAACCACACAGACTATTCTACTGAAAAGCACCCTGGGAAACCCCAGGTCCCTGCTTTTGCCAAAACTGGCTACAGACTCCATCCCAGTATTTCAACATCTTCCACATCATTCCTGACTTTGAACACAGGCAAACAAATCCTTTTCCATTTAAGAAAACAAAGATGACAAACATGAGGAAGTATTAAATTCCAGAACCTTAAAAAGTTCTCCCAAGTCCTGTTTCCAATTAAGTTGAAGCCAGTTAGACTCTAGCTCTCCTCTTTTTATCCTCAGGCTAGAGTTTCCCAAATTTCATCCTATTTTTCACCACCCTCTACATTATAAACAGACATCTTCTCCTTCTTCAAGAAATCTCATTTCCCAATACATAGGCCCAAAGAAGAAATCAGGGCAGAAAAATCATGTGCTCTTATTAACAACCATTTCAACAATCTCAGTGGGTACAGATGTTGTACCTTTAGATATTTTTCACTCTCTTCACTAAAGAAAACTGGTAGTTTTATCCTCCATCAATAGCATTTTAATAAAATATTTTTATTTTTTAAATATGGGAATGCAATATATTTCTGCCATAAGGGAACTTGTTTAAATTTCTTTAGGCCATTATTTATTGTCTATTTAACTGACTAAGGAATCCCTGAAACCTAGGACATTAGTGTATATTAGCATCCTAAACCATACATTCTTGGAAACGTTTGTCTAATATAAGGCAGCAATGACTTGCTTTAAATGTTTCTGGAATGCAACTCTGCTCATTTTACCTACTCCTTCAGAAAATAATATCTCCAGCTGAAATGCTTAGCTTCATTTGTTTCATGTTTTCTCTATACTGGGCATTATGCTAAGAGAGATATTATCCTCATTGAATAGAAAAAGAAATCTGGATTAAGCAATATATTCGGGAGTTTTTTAATGTAAAAAAGAGAAATCTCAACTTACAGTGGCCTAAGCAACAAGGATTTTTTATTATCTCATAGAGCAAGAAATTTTGAGGCAGAATGACTCTAGGGATGGTTAACTCATTAGCTCAATGACATCATCAGTGATCTGGAACTTTTCCATCTTTTTGTTCTCCCATCTTCAGCACTGCCACTTTCTCAAAGACCAGCTGACTTCACGGGCACAAGCATGCCATGCAGATATGACAATGTCCAACAAAACATGAGAGAGAAGGAGAAAGAATGGGTCTTTGGCATCTATTCAAATGTGGGTTTTTTTTTTTTTTTTCTATGAGCCTCTATAAGGTAAAAATCAGACCCTCTATATCAGTTCTCACTGCATGTCAGATCTCAATAAAATAAATGACTTTCTTTTTTGGTTGATTCTTAATATTTTACTGGGACAGTAGTCCTTTCAAAAGCTTATAATCATATTATTCAAATATCCTTTTAAAAATTGGCTTAGTTATCACTACACGGTTGCTTTCCCCTCCCTTTCTGTGATATCCTCCTTCCCCCTACCTAAGCATCACAGAGCCTCTCCTCCCCTGTTGACCAGAAGGCGATTCTTAGAGGAGGTCTTAGGATGTGCCAGTATATAAAAGTCTGTAATTTCCATGAATTGAAAGAAGTGGGGCTTGATGGACAACTGGTCACTGGCTGGTTTAGCATTTCTTTTCCTCCTTCCCACAATAAATTCTTAGTAACACAATAGGGTCTAATGTTAATTCTTAGTTTGGGGGATTATTTTCCACAACATTGACTGAATTCTTTTAATGTCTAATTAGACCTGCATCCCAGGACTGTGCCAGTCCAATCACTGTTGGGGGAAATGACTGGGAGCTTGGAATAGGGTCAGACCTACCTGCCTTTTTCAGGTAAACAATGGCACACAAACAGGACTAGGACGGTCTCAGCAAGGAATAAGTGGAGAGTGGCTGTGCGGTAAGCATCCAATAAATAAAGTCAAAAGATACACACAGTGCATGCCTACAATTATATTATTCATTTAGACTCGAGTCCAAGTGGATATTTGCATTTAAAACCTCTTTTCCAATCATGGTAAAAGAAAGGATTTTGCCTTCTCTGCAAAATAAATTATTACCTGGGCATTAAGTATACCAAGTTAGTTGATTCTTTGAAGTTGCTTGGCTGTACCCTTCCATCTACACTTTTGTGCACTATTTTGAAGTCAAACTAGATATCTGGGTATGAAAGGAGAAGTCTTACTCTTCTAGGTCCCAAGTAGTGAGATAAATTCCAAGAAGAACTGCTGCCCATTAGAATTAGAAATATCACTAATAATTACTAGTACGTATTTATATTGTCATTTATTTCGTCAGGTTTTAAAGCATATCATCTTAATTGTGCAGTTCTCAAAGGCAGTGTAGAAGTGAATAAGAGTTACATCAGGGACAAATATCCTAACCCAACTATTTATAATTTATAAAAGAACAAAAGTGACCTAGACCAACACGATTTATTTCTTTGGTTCAATTCAAATGACCTGAAATGTATTGGCAGGATTCACAAAGATTTTGAGTTTTAAATATATGAAAGTCCCAGATGGTTTTATTGGCTCGACATTTTTCTATGATTTCATTTTGTCAGAGCAGCCACCTAAGAGCATAACTAACACTGATTTAAGTTGGCCCCTTCCAAACGCGTTGAAAAATAATTGAATAAAAAAGAATAAGGCATTAATATGCTGATGTTTCATTATGAATTGCAAAATGATCCACATAGTTCTATAAAATTTCAGGGCCAAAAATAACTCACACAGCAGTGAATTGCAGACATTGATACACTTTATGCCCAAAAATTATTGGGTGAAAGATGGCTTAGAGATTATTCCCCCCACCAAAGAAAGAAAGAGAGAAAAAAAAATGATCCAGACATCCACTGGCTTCCAAATACTTAGAGAAAAGAAAAAAGTATATATACATTAGTTATCTCTCCAGGTCCACCTGACCATCTAAAACTGACATTCTGAAAACCAAAGGGGAGTATTCTAGTGATAGCAGGAAATTAGAATTTTTGTGGGCTTTACACTTTTTCAGAGACATCTGCTTATAGTCATCCTTATGGTCTCACTATTTCCATAGTTTTAGAAGAACTCTTCAATTTTGGGGCCAAAGCATTTTTTTCCTTTCTGCCAATCTGTATTTTTTAGAGAGCTAGCCAAAGTGCTAAATTAATATGAAATAGATGGCCAATCACAGTCAAACTGGGAGAGAGGATACATTTGCTTTCTCAGAGTCCCCTGAAGAGCTGTTTTTTTCTCCCTTCTTTGTCTTTTTCCACTTTTGACTAGCCAATTTTGCCCTCTTAGCAAAATCTGTTCTTGAGAGGAAAGACACAAAATACGCACACAGTGCATGCCTACAATTATATTATTCATTTAGACTCTAGTCCAAGTGGATATTTGCATTTAAAACCTCTTTTCCAATCTTAGTAAAAGAAAGGACTTTGCATTCTCTGCAAAATAAATATGATCCAAATATCTCTGGGCCTCACCAGTTTTGGGATACAGCATGTGACATTCAGTGTCATATCTCAGATTTTGCAGCACTTGTCCCCATCAGCTAACCAGGCCCCTAAATCTGCAAATCTTTTTTCATCATCCCCATCGTGCCTAGTGGCCTGCTGGACTTCTATATCTTATGAACTTGTCCATCAGCCATAGTTACCACTGGGCAAGTGTTGTTTTCCACATTTTTCATGCTCTGTTCTAGCTCCTCCTGGCCAGTATTTCTTTTTTCCTCCTGAGACACTGCTGTGCCTGACATCTGTCATGGCTCACGTGGCCAACCGTGACGATGCCAAAGCTATGCTGAGACTCTTCTCTCAATGGTTCCAAACTTGTCCATCCTTGAGGTACTTAGAGTGTGCTGGCAGTTGGTGGAGAGGAAATGCCTTTTCCTGTTATCGAGATACATGATTCCATCCAAGAATCGTAAACATGATGCCTGTATTGCCCGTATTTCTCTTCCTTATGTGCACCCATTTACCAATTTCTCAAATTTCTTTAGTTTAAATAAATAAATAAACAAGGCCCATGTGGAAATCAATTCTTTGAATGAAGCTTTTGAGGGAGTGCTTTCTGTCCTTGGGGCATTTATCATTTTGGAGGAAGACAAACATAAAACCTATAAAAATCAATGTAATAAAGGGATTAATGTATGGTTTTAGAATAGAAGTGCTGTTTCTAGAATAAAAAAGGAAACAATAATTTTTGGCTGACTAGGCTGAAGAGACTTCAAGGACAATTTTTAATAAACAAAGAGAAAAGGACCAGCAGCCCATGTAGAGTGGACAGAATGAACAGAGAAACCGAGGCGAGGAGAAGCACAGTGTGTGCCAGGCAGGCTGAGGACTCTCATCTGGGGTCTGGGTTCACTGAAGGAAATAGAACTAGAGGACCTGAACTTTCTCAGTGGAGTGAGAACTCATTTTCCACAGTATGTGCCATGCCTCCCGCTCAATCACATTCAAACCTGATGATTCAGATCCGAAATTGTTTTAAAGGCAACCTGGTTTCATGTATATTTCATGTGTATTTATTTATGTTGGAAAGAATGTGAGCCTCAGATCACTGCCTAAAACGGGTTCTTGGTGATATTTTATATACTTGAGGATATAGATGTTTTCACTTCTTCTGGTAGAAAGATATCAGAAAATGAGACTAGCATGTAAGTAATGTGTTTTGCAAATGGCAGGTACTCAATGAATACTTAGGGAAGAAATTTCCATGAAAAGAAAAGACTTTGCTTAACTAGACCATAGTTGCAAAACTGGTTTTTAAGCTTTGTTCTTCAAAGGGACTATAGAGACACGTAGAAGGATTCCTTCGTCTACACACACACACACACACACACGCACACACACACGCACATCCTTTAACTAGAAGACCTTCACTTTTATTTTTCCTATATAGGAGCTCTGAACAAGACTTCCTTAATAGAAAATAAGTGTTCATGGTTTAAAACTTTTGAAATATATTCTTACAATTATTGAATTAGTACCCCTGAAAAAAGGACAAGGAGGATTTTTGAAATTCTGAAGAAATTGTAATTACAGGAGATTTGCTCATCTGATTAAGAAAGCTTCAAAGCATTCTTTGGGAGGCTGAGGCAGGCAGATCATGAGGTCAGGAGATGGAGAAGACCATCCTGGCTAACATGGTAAAATCCCATCTCTACTAAAAACACAAAAATTTAGCCCAGTATGGTGGTGGGTGCCTGTAGTCCCAGCTACTCCAGAGGCTGAGGCAGGAGAATGGCGTGAACTCGGGAGGCGGAGCTTGCAGTGAGCTGAGATTGCACCACTGCACTCCAGTCTGGGTGACAGAGCAAGACTCCGTCTCAAAAAAAAAAAAAAAAAAAAAAAAATGCTTCAAAGCAATAATGCCAAGCAAGACAGAAAAAAGAAATATCATGGTGAGTGATAAGAATGATAAATAAAGATGATTATATAGGAAGTTGAAAAAACTTGCAGAAAATAAAACATTCTAATGTTTTTCAATTCTTATAAGCTGTTTACTGAGTAAAGGTTTTAAACAATTAAAATTAAATTTTAGATACTAACAAGTAAATACTATTTCATGTAACACTGATACTTCTTTGTATGGGGATTCATGAACAGGAATACAGAATGGAAGAGGAACATTTTTAGACAGAAAATACCTATTAGTAAGGGAATAATTACTAGTGCTATACATCAAATGCTACCCTCAAGAAAATCTCTGAACTTGATGATAGAGATCTATGTACAGAGCATCTTATAAAAGTGTACTATAGACAACCATGTAGAAGCCAAAAAGGGTCAACACCCTTTTTGGAGTGGTTAGGG
Source organism: Mandrillus leucophaeus (assembly GCF_000951045.1). Classification (NCBI taxonomy): domain Eukaryota; kingdom Metazoa; phylum Chordata; class Mammalia; order Primates; family Cercopithecidae; genus Mandrillus; species Mandrillus leucophaeus. Next base: position 1,211,120 of record NW_012103343.1, read on the forward strand.
GAGACGTAATAATACATTTGAGTAAGCAGAAGAAGAAAGAGACCTGGGAGAAGGATAAATTTTACAATAGGCGATACACAGGCAAGGTAAAAAGCAGCTGGAAATAATAATATTAACATTAGGTTTATCCTATGGGAAAGAATGTGGAAAAAAAACATATAACCATATTATAAGTTGGGATCATAAATAAAAATGAATATAGAAAGGAAAAAGAACTATCTCAGTAAAGGTTTAGCCAGCTAAAGGATTGGCCCAAGTGCCATTTATTTGGGGAGTTTAAAACACAAATTTTTAATGAAGTTGCTATGGTTATTATATTTAACCAACAATCATGATGATTTATAGTTTTTTGTGTGTGGGCCGGGCGGGAAGTGGTTGGTTGTTTGAGACAGGGTCTCATTCGGGTTGCCCAGGCTGGAATGCAATGGCACGATCTTGGCTCGCCGCAGCCTCAACCTTTGGGGCCCTCACCAAAGCGTCCTGATAGCTGGATCTACAGGTACACGCCACCACAGCTGGCTAGTCTTTTGTATTTTTAGTTGTAGGGTCCAGCCCCATAGGGTCGGTGGGTTTTAATCCCCGGGTGTGGAGACAAGAGATTGTAGGAATAAACACACAAGACAGAGAGATAAAAGACAAGACAGCTGGGCTCGGGGGACCACTACCACCAAGACACGGAGAGTGGGTAACGGCCTCGAATGCCCAGCTGCACTGATATTTATTGGATACAAGGCAAAGGGGCAGGGTAAGGAGTGTGAGCCATCTCCAATGATAGGTAAGGTCACGTGGGTCACATGTCCACTGGACAAGGGCCCTTCCCTGTTTGGCAGTCGAGGCAGAGAGACAGAAACAGAGAGAGAGGACACAGCCTACACCATTATTTCTTCATATCAGAGGTTTTTAGTACTTTCACTAATTTGCTACTGCTATCTAAAAGGCAGAGGCAGGTGTACAGGATGGAACATGAAGGTGGACTAGGAGTGTGACCACTGAAGCACAGCATCACAGGGAGACGGTTAGGCCTCCGGATAATTGCAGGTGGACCTGACCGATGTCAGGCCCTCCACAAGAGGTGGAGGAGTAGAGTCTTCTCTAAACTCCCCCGGGAAAAGAGAGACTCCCTTTCCCGGTCTGCTAAGTAGCGGGTGTTTTTCCTTGACACTGACGCTACCCCTAGACCAAGGTTGGCAATGGGCATCTTCCCAGACGCTGGCGTTACCACTAGACCAAGGAGCCCTCTGGTGACCCTACCCGGGCATAACAGAAGGTTCGCACTCTTGTCTTCTGGTCACTTCTCACTGTGTCCCCTCAGCTCCTATCACTGTATGGCCTGGTTTTTCCTAGGTTATGATTGTAGAGCGAGGATTATTATAATATTGAAATAAAGAGTAACTGCTACAAACTAATGATTAATGATATTCACATATAATCATATCTGTGATCTATAGTATAACTGTTCTTATTTTATATATTTTATTACACTGGAACAGCTTGTGCCCTCGGTCTCTTGCCTTGGTGCCTGGGTGGCTTGCCACCCACATTTAGTAGAGCCAGGATTTCGCCCCGTTGCCCAGGCTGGTCTCAAAGTCCTGGATTCAAGCAATCTGTCCACCTTGACCTCCCAAAGGGCTGAGATTACAGGCATGAACCAATGTGCCCGGCTAGTGATTTACAGTCAATGCAAGTATTTGCAATCTAGCTTGTTGTTAATAATGGAGTATGGTTATGTTGTATCAATTAGGAATTTTTTATTTACAGCATGTTAGTTGCTATTCATCTAAGTACCATAATAGACATAATAATTATGCTATTCTTGTGGCCTGAAAAGGTGATATTTATGCTGTGCTCTCTCTATAAGAAGCAACAAATGAGGGTAAGTAAATGCCACTTTTGCATAACACTTGTCCTTTAGGATCTCTGGGAACACTTCTCAGGTGGGTTGATAAGAAGAAGAAGAATGAAATAACTTCTACCCATATTATGAATCTACTGTTGCATGTCAGGGTGCATTGATGTTAGAGATTTTATCAACAGCCTGGAACATTTGTCTACTGCTATGAAAGTGATCCATATCATCATAGCTAGGCACAGAAATAACTTCATCAAGTTTTGTCAAGGAATATGGAGGAGAATATGAAGTTCTTTCATACAAAATAGAAGGAGTCTTTTTTTTTTTTTTTTTGAGATGGAGTCTCACTCTGTCACCCAGGCTAGAGTGCAGTGGCGCGATCTTGGCTCACTGCAACCTTAGCCTCCCAGGGTTGAAGCAATCCTCCTGCCTCAGCCACCCCAGTAGCTGGGACTACAGGCGCACACCACCACACCCAGCTAATTTTTGTATTTTAGTAGAGACGAGGTTTCACCGTGTTGGCCAGGATGGTCTCCATCTCTTGACCTCGTGATCTGCCCACCTCGACCTCCCAAACTGCTAGGATTACAGGCATACGCCACCATGCTCAGCCAGAAAGAGTCTTCAATACAACCTTTATTGACTTTGGACAGAGTCTTCAACCCCCACCCATTCATTACCCTTTTTATTTGAAGACAAAACCCACTCACAGAACTATTTGGCATGCAGGATGTCATTCTGAATTGGCTCACTTGAAAAAACTTTTGGCCACAGGAGTTATATAAACCTTTTCATTAAGGCCCTATAGACCACATTTTAGATATTATTTTAAAACTATGAGCCATGTCAGCCAAACAGACATTCTGGAACGAAAGACTGGAGATAAACAATCTGATTTTTTTTTCCTTTGCTGGAGGAAGTGATTCTTTAGGCTGAAATCAAAAGCAACAACATTCTGTCTGTTTTTATGCAAGCCAAAATCTACAGACACCTGGAAACACCAGATAATGTTTTTAAAAGATTACTTCCCCTCAGATGGCCTGAAAGTGAGATGTGGACTCATAATCCTTTGCTCACCCAAAGGCCTTATGAAAGTTCCTCTCCCTGACTTGAGGGCACAGGATGTGCTATCACATCAATTTCTCCGGAAGACACAGTAATTCCACTTCTCCTTGAAACAAACCTATTCTCATCTAGTAAAACTAGTAATGAGAATTCTGATTTTATTTGTTTTTCTCTTACAGGCATTTATCATTTGGAGTTTCTAGCATTTACAGGCACAGGAACGAAAACTCAAAATTGATTGTCAAAAGATGATTTTCACAGAGCCATGTGAATTCATTCCACAGTATTTGCTTCTTGGTCAATCCAAAAAAACAACTGTCTTCTCATTGCAAGTTAAAGTAGAACACGATTAAGGCTTACATTTTTAGTTTTATGCAAAATTTACATTTTTTAAATGAACATTTTCATGTTAAGGTTGAGAATAAGAGAACTTTTTTCAGAAAAATTGTTTTATATTCTATCTTTATGAAAGAAATGAATGTGCAATGCAAGAAAAAAGATTATATAAAGAAGTGTAGAAATGTGTGTATGTGTTTCTGGAAAGGAAATAACTAGCTTTCATCAGATTCTCAGATATTTATGACCCAAAAAAGGTCAAGATACTAATAAAGAGTTAGTTCATAATCATGTCCTTGGTTCTATTCTATTTAGCTCTCTAATATCAAGTTGAATCACACACAACCGCACACAAGTGTATGATAATTTTTTACTTACAAAAACAGCAATTTTACAAGGCACAGTCTAATATCTTCAATGAATTCTAAGAAGCATGAAAAAGTAAGGAAGAATAGCTAATATGTTGGACCCAGAATCAAGTTTGAAAAAAATCTTGGCATACTGAGATACGGAGTAGATATATATTACAATGAAAGATGACAAAAATAAGCCAAAAATCCTACATGGAGCTGCACAAAACAACATTTTTCAAGCATAGTGTAGCAGAGATATTTCAACATGCAGGTAAAAGAAACCCCAAGGACCTAGATGAAGACAAGCTCCGCATGAGATAACAACATGGCAGGGCTGCTAATGAACAAAAACAGTCTCAGCATTAGGCCAAGCCATTGACTTTCACTCAATACTCCCTGTATGCAAGACTTTGTATTAGGCATTTTAGATTTACTTTCTCATGTAGCTTTCATAACAGCACTTTGAGGTAAATGTCAATGGCTCCATTTGATAGGTGATAAAACTGAGCACAGAAAAGCTGCATGACTTGCCTACAGTTAACACGTGTTAGTGATGGAAAATGTAATAATTATTAATAATAATTTGCTGAAATGTATTGAGCTTTTCCTGATAATCAGGAACTATGGCATGTTCCTACATAATTTTGTTTCTTACTGATATTAATACTTATAAAAACACTCAGGCAAATATTATTATCATTTCACAAATGAGAAAAGTGAGGTTCAAAGATTCCATCTAGCTTGATAAAGGTCTTCAAACTCCAGCACCAGATATGAACACAACAGCTTTAGAGAAAGTGTTTAAGCAGATCCCATGATTGGAAAAGGTCAAATTCCTTATTATACGTATATCACCAAGAGGCTCTGCTTCTCTGATCTGATTATGACTGATACCCACGTAGAAACCTATCTGTACTTAGGTTTACACAAAATTCTGGGAGATTACATGCCCACATATTAACAGCGGTTATATCTGAGAAATGGAATTCATAATGCTGACTTTTGTCTACTCAAATGTATGCTCTAAATTCTTGACAGGGAACATATGTTACTTGAGAGCTGATAATTTTAAAAATGAAAGTTATTTTTAATCCTCCTCATTACTGAGTTCATTTATTAGAAAAATGTCATTACCACTGAACCCGTGAACTTGAGCTCTAACATGGTACTATAAGCGCACGTGAGTTCCCCAATACTGAGACAAGTCAATAGATTGCGTGGGAAAGGATGGTAAAAACTATATTCTGTATCTGAAAAGAAAATTAATAGAGCCAGAATAGTTATTTGCCTTGTAAATGTACAAGCCCAGTGAGACCACTTCCTTCTGCAAAGGCAATGGAAAAGTTCACACCGCCAGCATGCCCCTCAGTGAGCAGGAACTGAGGCCTTCAGTGAGCACGATGCTGCCCTACAGGACCCATCAGACCAACAGGGCCATGTACATGACCTGGGGGTGGAGGTAGTTACCTAAAGTGCCAGCTCTCTCTCCTCTGTGGAAGCAGACATATACAACTGACTGTAGTGACATACACAAACAAATGCGCTCAAACTTAGTGCTGAAAAGCAAATCATAAAGGAGAAAGTGAGGCTGAAAGAGACAATCAGGTAAGAAGTGCAGAGAGAAGTGGGAAAGTAAATGTGTGCAAGAAATGGGGCTGAAACAGTGGAAGAGAGCAGTTGAGCAAGTTGGGGGTGAGGCAGGAGAAAGGGGAGGGGAGGACAGTGAGTGGCAAAGAAAAATGCAGGGAAGAGAAGGTTTTACTTCCCATCACACAGCTTCTTCTGACCTGTGAGATGCCACCTCCTTTTGGGGATCTCTTTTATCTTTTCCTTTTGTCTCTCACCCTTCCCGCCCATTAGTTCTCTTCCCTTTGTTATTTTCTGTCTTCCTCTCTTTCCTCAAATTAAAATCCCTTTTGTCCTGTGAAGCCTAAGAATGACATAAATCGCAAAAATAAAGAGTCTATAGAAAGAGAGGAAGGGGAGGAAAACAGTAGGGAGGTTATGGAATTCTAGCACAAGCTTCTAATGAATTAAAAGTATGCAAATGGAGCTGCAAATAAAGAGACGCATAATGCATAGAAGCTTAGGGAGGGCATGGGAACTCCTGGCACCAGTTTAACTTTGTTTGTCTAGGGTTCTGTCACATAGTGGAAAGATTATAGTCATTACTTGGGCTGAGTTAGACACATTCACAAGCATTATGTTTAATGAAAACAGAAGCATAATTGAGGCCTAAATCTCCCGTGAAAAGAAAACACTAGAATACACAGATACACACACACTTTTTTAAAAAAAATGTAAGAGTATGAATTAGAGTAGGAGTCAGTAAACTACAGCCCAAGACTTCACTCCAGTGCCCCCTGTTTTGGTACAGCCAGTGAGCTTAGAATGATTTCTATATTTTTAAAGGATGAAAGAAAAATTAAAAGAAGAATATTTTGTGACACATGAAAAGGATGAAATTTCAGAGTCCATAAATAAAGTTTTATTGAAAGAGAGTCACCCCATTCATTTACCTATTGTCTGTCTTTTATCCTACTGCTTTTACTCTACAATGGCAGAGTTGTGTAGTGGTGACAGAGATTGCATGTCCCATCAATCACAACATATTTACTCCTGGCCCATAACAGAAAAAGATTGCCAAGCCCTGACTTAGGGCGTTGCTTACCGACAGGGAAACGTACACTTTCCTACTGATGATCAAATGGTTGGGAAGTCACTGCTCTGTGTCCCTCATAGATTTCTCACTCTCTCTTCTCCATTATAGGATTGTCCCAGAAAAAAAAAAAAAAAAGAGCTTTATAGGTGTGTTAGTCTTTTTAATTTTTAAGGATTTTTTTTTTTTTTTTTTTGCCCATAAAAAGCAGTACCTCAAATTATCATCCTATTTGGTATAATCACTATTTGTTATAAATAGAGATTTGTTATCAATAGTTATCTAAAGTGCCAGCTCTCTCTCCTCTGTGGAAGCAGACAGGTGAAAGGCTGACTGTAGTGACATATACAGATGTGCTCAAAGTTTTTTGTTATAGAGATTATACCGAATAGAGATTTATATAGAGATTTTACCAAATAGAGATGATAATCTCTGTTTGGTAAATAAATAAATAATGTCAAGTACATCTCATTTTGTGCTTTTCGTGTTTACTCTTTTATTTCTGGAGGCGACTTACCAATAAACCTAAGGAAAAAGCATCTTTTTCAGATAAACACCCAAGGCCATCATAAAAATAAGTCTCTTCTTAATTGCTCAGCTCATGATCTAGATTTTTTTAAGTGACAAAGATCCTTACTGAATATCAAGAAAACATTATGTGCAGTGAAAATCCATGATAACCCTCACAAGAATCTTGGGATTGTCATGCTCAGATTTGGAGGAATGTTCATGCCCATTCAACATTGCTAGGTAAATTAGCCACCATTTCCACACAGAAAGTTTCTGTAGAATTTTTAGAAACAGAAGTATTTTTGTAACTTTGAAAAAATGTCATTTAACTGTGTGATTTTGTACAGCTTACAGGTGTGCGAAGGAGGTCACAGAAATTACAGAAATAATGCACGCTTAAACTGACAGATGGTCTTTTCTGAAGCCTAGATGATACTTCACTACAACTCCTTATGAGTTAATCAGGAAATGTTCACTCAGCACATAGTCTCAACTAGAGCGGTATATACGTCATATTTATTTTCTTTGAAATGGTAAAGATTCAACATTACTGCAACTACAGCATTAAATACTTTCATAGTTACCTTTACAAAACTTCCCTTTTTATTATTAAATTCATCAAGTTTCAGGCAAGGAAACTGTTGTTTCCATAAATAATCAAAATCAAAGCACAATAGTGATATCAGAAAGTGACAGTCAAGATCATTTTTTGTTGTGGTTCTATGTATTTATTTGTCTGGGTTTTTTTAGATTGATTTCTTTGTGGCATTCACTCTAGAATATTTAGATAAGTGAAGTAGCAGATCTATTAAGCAATATCAAAATAATCAGAATTATAAAAATCATAAGTGAAGCTAAAATGAAAGGCCCAAACACTGTTTTACCCATGGAGGTGCAAACTGTAATCCTGCTAGAAGCTGAGTCACCCCATTAACCATCAACCTTCCAATTAGAGCTTTGGGGTAATCTTTTGGAATTGCTGTAATGTTTAAAAGTAACTGGTAATTGCATAATTTATAAAAGTATCTGTTCATTATGACAAAGCCACTCAGGGGAGACAAGGAGTACATGTAATGTAATATAACAGGTTGATTGTATAAATGGTTCAGCCACTTTACTGCTATTACTTTATGCTGAACAATAAGTAATGGTTCAGTTCAGTCTAAAGCTCATCACAGTGTGCTTACCTCTTACACTGCTGGTTCAGGTCTTTCTTTTGAAGAAAACTGGTTGATAATGTATAATATGTCAGAATGTAACACACAAAAAAGTATAGCTCTAGACACTTATTTGGAATTAGTGTGAAACAAGCTTACGTTTCAATCCATCAAGAAGAAGATTGCTTCCCAAATGGGGTTGGTGCTATGAATTAAGAGCAAGTAGCAGTAGACAGAAAGGATGTTGCTGTACTTTGAGAGGCTCACTAATTTCCTTGGTGCTCAGCTGTTGACTCTATGTGGGGGTGCAGGGGTGGAAGTGCTGATGATGTCCCGTTTTGTGAAGAAGTCATATCCAGCTTCCTTGTTCATGTTAGTCCAGCTACAGGCTTTACAAGCCTTAGAATTGTAGTCTGTGGATTGCAATGGATATTTTCAAATTTGACATGTACTGCTACTTCTGTATTTTAAAATACATATATAAGCTTCATTACAAATTGACATTACTTTTTATTGTTCAGACAACCAGATGTCCACAATGATGTAAAATAATTCTTAAAACTCAAATGGAAGAACAATTATCTGTTATCCTTTTGTAAGCTTCCCTTTAAGCCTACCAGATTCATAAATTACATTAGGGATTAGTGTAGATAACTGCAAGGTAGTATTTTAATTGGTTTTATTATTTTTTAGGTATGGTAAGCCCAACAGGTCAAGAGGTGATTGCCATTGAAATGATACTTTGTTGATCACAGTTCCCAAGCAGACAGGCATACCACACTCTGCAGGACCACATGGGGAATCACTGGAGTGAGTAGTGGGGAGAGGCAGAGGGAAAGGGAGGTGGAGAGGGAGACACTGTGGGCAAGAGCCTTTACTGTGGTTTCTTCAGGAAGGAATGGAATAGGCAGGGTATGCAGGCTTAGGATTGGCTAGCTGAAATAATTTCAGCAGGCTCTGGGGCACAGGAGCTGTCCTTTGTTGTCTGGTATCTGAGCCTGGAGTCATTAGGGTGGGTGGATAGTGGTCGAGGGTGTGAGAGCCCAATAAAGAAGGTGGTTGGATGGTTGGAGCTGTGAGCTCTGGAGTAGTTGATTTGCTCTTGAAAGCATGCTTGATGCAGAGTTGTTTACCATCTCTAGGAATTGGCTGACCTTGAGAGGGGCAGCAAAGTCCCAGATGTCAAAGTATCAGAACACAAAAAATGAAAAACACAGTTAGTGCAAGTATTCACTCATCTTTATTGCAAAGTGTTGAATACATTTCTTCTTACTATGAAAAATGGCTTTGATTCTTATTATTACTGATAAGAGTGAAACAATTCAATGCAAATTTTTATATTGCCTTTCTTCTCCACAAATTCTCTTTGTATCTTCCATCATTTTTATCTAATGTCTCCTGACTCAGAAGAATCATCTCTACTTTAATTGTAAATATTGGTCTTCATCTTACTGCTTTAATGCCAGTTCTAAAGCAAATCTTCATGAATAATTCTCTCTCCATATATATTTTGAGTTTTCTAATTTTTTTTTTTATCTCTACAGTCCCATGCTCTCTGCCTATAACATATTCAGACCTTCTCTATTCTAAATTCATTTTGTGTATATAGGGTTGCCCATTAAGCAATCACCTTAGTACTGTCTTTTTCTTCATTGTTGCAATTCTTGAAATTAGCCTCCATTCATGGCCTCTGAGGCCTCAGTGTCATTTCTTAACCCCTTATCTTGTGGTATGGCTCCGGCCCCACATAGATTTCTCTTTTATTGTTGTCAAACCCAGCGATATTTGTCTGCAGGACTTAGTACTATTGGCCTCTTGCTTAAACTGTCCTTTTCTCTTCAATATTGTGGCATCAAATTATCTCTATTAAATGGTCTGGTCACTTCTAGTCTCTTTTCATGGCTTTGCTAAAGCTCTCTACTTTCCTTAGAGTCTCTTTATTAAGTCAAAGTCACACTGCCAGCTCCCAACTCACCCTTTGTCCCTGGATTCCTCCTCGTGGCCTTGAACTCAATCTAACCCAATCCAGCGTCAGCATCCTCTCATCCCAGTGTGCTCCTTCTACTGTCTTCACTTTCTAACACTGTTCTCATTACCTTTTGGTTCAAAATATTAGAATCACCTTTATATCTTTCAAATCTATTGCTTGCCACATTATACTAATTGGCAAATCTTGCCTGCTCTGTCTCAATGACCATTCTTACTTCTTTATTTCTAGGCTCACAGTCATTATCCTTCTTTGAGCTATTATTTACTCTCCTAAGTTCCTGATTTGGCTGTATGTCTTCAGTTTCTCCTCTGTTAGTAGTAGTCTTTACGGGATGTTTCAAATGCCAGGCATGCACACAGGCTCACCATTGGCAATTTGCCATTTTCAGTTCCTACGAGGGTACTTTCATTACGCTTCCCTTGCCCTAGCAGACAGTCTTTATAAGTGAGAAATCAACCCTAACTCTCAGACTACTGATACTGGAAAAATTATCAGTGAAAATAATAAAGCCAATAATTGTAGTGTCTAAGTCCGCAGGTCATTGAATAATTCATGTAACCTTTACTCCGCTTTCCCTTTCATGCCTGTTTGTAAATAAAAACCCATATAATAGTAGTAACAGACAACTCCTGGATTCCTGTTCTGATTTCAGTTCAGAAAAGAGTGGACTTGGCCTCCCCTCCTTGTTTGTTAGTATTAGAATGGCACTGGTTATCCCATGATTGGAATGACCGATGAGTAAGTAGACAGGTCTTTTAAAGTGACATTCCAATCAACTCTGAAGAACCTGGAACCATAAACTAAAGAAAAAACTGAGTTGGTGTCTCTGGAGTTTGGGCTCCCACCAAAAAAGTCCTTGCTAATCACAACCTTATTTTGGCTGCAATCCAGATGTCAGAACAGCAATAATGGTGCAGAAGAAAAAGAGGATTTTCTCAGAGTAATCTTCATGGTCTGCTGAGAACATAGCCAATCCTTTATCTCCCCTTGACAGAAATGGTGTCCTTTTGTAGCCAAGGTCCTTTGGTTGCAAAATATATATTACTACTTGCTTAAGTGACAGGTGGTTGGGATTCCTAGTTTTGTCTCTGGCAAATTTATAAAGAAGAAAAGTCAACCACATGGCCCAGAGATAAGGGGATGAAGAATACTCTGACATAGCCCTCATTCTTCGCAGCTTATTAGGTAGTTGGAAAAAGGACTATGCTTCATGGTACAGACCATTCTGGAACCATATTGATGTTCCCTGTTAATCTACCCTCCACACTGCCTCCTGAAAAGCCTGTAACTATGCTCATATTGCTACTCTAGGGGGTTTTCACCAAGAGTGCTCCCAATTTAACTGTAACCACTTGACCCTAGTATTCAAGGCCCTTCCTAGTATAATCCCAATATATTTCCCAGCTGTAGCTCCCTCTAAACTGGCCTTTTCTTTAGTGCATTCTGTCTACACTGCCTCTATATCTTTACTCATATGGTTTCTCTCCCTACTGCAATCCCTTGCCTTACTGACTCACACAGTATTTATTTAGTACTAACTGTAGGCCAGGCACTTTGCTATATGGTAGGAATTCAAATGAATAAAACCAACATAGTCCCTGTCCTTATGCAGTCTATAAGACAATGGGAAAGACAGACATTAGTCAAATACCACGGATTTGTTTAAATTACAACTCTGATAAGTGCAAGCAAAAAAAGACCCTCAGAGCTACAAGCATTTTTAGAAAGGGAACTTGACAGAAGTGCCAGGAAAGAGAAATTGAGAGCTTGGCAGTATAGTTGCAGCACAGTACACACTGGGTCCAGCTGCCGAAATCCTTCTGACCTTCTGGAACCTCTCTGGAGCTCTTTTCTGAATCTCTTCAGTAAGGTCACGCTTTTGTTGAATCCATCCCAGACTCTGTGTATACCTTTTCTATGGCCCTTCTCCTACTCTACTTCTTCTCTTATCTTCCTTTTAGATATTAAGCAATTCAAGGTTAGAGACTCCACTCTCCACATCTTTGTATTTTTTTGCCATTTCCTAAAACAATGCCTTGGATACAATAGGTGCTCATTAACTATTTACTAAAGGAATTGCCTTGTATTAGTCCATTTTCATGCTGCTAATAAAGACATACTCGAGACTGGGCAATTTATAAAGGAAAGAAGTTTAATCGACTCACAGTTCCACATGGCTGGGGAGACCTCACAATCATGGTGGAAGAACAAGGGACATCTTACATGGCGGCAGATGAAAGAGAGCTTGTACAGGGGAACTCCCCTTTATAAAACCATCAGATCTTGTGAGACTTACTCACTATCATGAGACTAGCACAGGAAACACCCGCCCCCATGATTCAGTTACCTTCTACCAAGTCCCTCTGATGACATGTAGGAATTATGAGAGCTAGAATTTAAGATGAGATTTGGGTGGAGACACAGCCAAACCATATAGGTCTTAATTTCTCCAAAATGTATCTAAATATGTGCCCTGATGACATTTTCATGAGATTAATAAAAAAACAACTATGGAAAAAGAAAGATGATGCAACAATCCATAAAACAGCCAATCAATCTCTGAGCTATTGAGAACTGGTTAAGCATCTATAGGTAAAGAAATAGAAACATATTAACCACATGTATATGTGTGTGTATGCATATATATGAATATATGTATATGTATATGTATATGTCGGCGTGCTTTGCATGATTGTAAAAAGCACCATTCTTTGGAGTCAGACAACCTGATTTCAAATGCTGGCTCTACTATTTGTCAGTTGTGTGGCCTTGAAAAAATTATACTTAAAATGGGAGTGATACTAACAGCACACTTCACAAGATTGCCATGGAGGTTAATTATGTAAAGCATTTAAAACATATTTCACATTGACATATGCCTCAAGAACCTGTCACAGTCCTCATTCATCAGGGAGAAGTTGGCTGGCTGCTCCTTAAATTCTGTCTTCCAACTTCCTAGAATCGGGCTTAGGCAACCATCAGGGTCTGGCAAGGCCAGATTCAAACTAGAGGAGCGAATTGTCACAGAGAAGCCACAGGATGAAACAAGGAAGCAGAGCATTCGAGCCAGACAGAGGTGCATTCAAATCCACTCTGCCAAATTATTTCAGCTCTCAGAACCTCAGGGTCCTTATGTGTAGAATTGGGATTGTGGTGGAATTTGAGAATAAGGTCTGACCTTCGGGATGTAATGTCCAAGTCCCTGGAAAAACCCTTTCCTCTAAAACAGCCTCCTCAGAGTCCTCAACAAAGTGAGACATTCCTTTTTCAGAAACTAAGACTGATGCCGTGATAACTTGGTCAAATGTTCCCTTTATATCAAGGTATATAGAAATTCTATTGTTTAGAAAATAGGATACTCAGTAGTACAGATTCATTGTCTGTTTCTCTGAATAAGAAGGCTGTTTCTTACTGTCTACTGGAACAGTTCCATTACATACAGGGAAACTACTCATTGTTTTTACTTTCATTTGCCAAATTCTCATGTTAAAAATTTTTAATTAAAACAAGTTCATACTGGTCTATTAACAAACAGAAAGTTTGAGCAATTCTAGAATTCCAAGAAATACAATCTTGCTTTTCACCTCCAAATACCACTTTTGAAATATAAAGATTTTGGGGTATGTTTTTGTGATGTCTCACAGTACTCCAGCATTATGTTCCTGCTTAGACTTTCTCTGAGAGCCTGCCCATAGTCAGTGGCTGCTTTTCTAAGACAAAATATCCTTGACCTCAGTGTGACCTTTCATATGTAGAGAACAGACAGAATCCAAAAAGTCTCAAAGTAAGAAAAAAAAATTGACTTCATAAACTCACACTGTCTATGAGAAATTAGGCAAACCTGGAGTGACAGGAGTATGCGCTAACTTTCACAACAGTTACTTGAAGTTCTGGAGCAGACACATCATGCTTTCAAAGTTCATCACTCTACAGAATTTAAAAGGCCTGGAGTTAGATCTTGACACCCTTTTTGGTACATGCTGAGTTCAGCCAGTTTAATAGAGCCATAGGTATTGATTTTGATCTTTCCATATTTTTAATGTCATCTTGATTTGGATACATGGGCTCAGATAGGCTGAAATTGATTAGGACTGATGTTAAGAAAAATTATTAAGGCAGCAAAATTTATTTTCATTGGCCTCTGCACTTTCCATCGTCATCCTTTCTCCCATGGCAGCTGCTCACCCAGCCATTTTCCCAGTACTTTCATGATGTCTGGGGCCTCCATCCATGCTGTACCATTCTCCCTAGAAAAGCCCTCATGTTTCAGCTCTGTGAAATTTACCTGTTAGCTGTGGCCATCTCCCAGCCCTCCCTTGGTTGACAACTTGCAACATTTATTCTAATGGGTTAGTGAGTACTAACATCTTAATGAACTATCTCTTCCCCTTCCTGGAATACTCTTCATTTCTCTTGTCCTTGAAAAATTCAACTCATTCAATTTAAGTGTAATTTCTTTGAATTTTTCCTGAATTCTCCTAGGAATAATCAGTTGGTCTTATTCTGTGTTCCCACAATACTTTCTACAGGTAGTCTATAATTTTTTTTTTTTTTTTTTTTTTTTTTTTCCTGAGACAGAGTTTCGCTCTTGTCACCCAGGCTGGAGTGCAATGATGCAATCTTGGCTCACTGCAACCTCTGCCTCCCAGGTTCAAGTGATTCTTCTGCCTCAGCCTCCCAAGTAGCTGGGATTACAGGCACGTGCCACACCTGGCTAATTTTTGTATTTTTAGTAGAGACAGGGTTTCACCACATTGGTCAAGCTGGTCTTGAACTCCTCCTGACCTCAGGTGATCTGCCCGCCTCGGCCTCCCAAAGTGCTGGGATTACAGGTATGAGCCACTGTGCCTGGCTGCTAATTCTTATAAGACTTTATTATTTTATTATTCTGGGGATTGTGTGTCCTTCTTTCCCTCATTAACTCTGAGATTTTCGATGGCTGGAAACTCAGCATATCTGTCCCAAAGTTTCCAGGTTAGCCCCTTAGTACTTTCACAGCAAATACTTACTGAATCAATAAATGATTATAATAATGTGAATTTTAAATCCTCTTTAGTTCTTTCAAAATATTCAGTCTCTGAGCGGTAGAAGAGAAAACAAAGTGACATCAATCCCCATTAAAAATGCTTTTGAGTAGACCTTTTTCCTGGAATACCAACCTGAGGACAACAGCATGTTCAAAGTCAGCCAGTTGTGCCACAACATACTTTATCAGTAACCCTTGGAAATGACAAAGCCCCAACTGCTTTGTTGCAAGCCTGTTTCACGGACCAGAGTGATTCCATATCATTTTTTGCTTTCATGCCAGAGAGAATCTAACTGCACAATATTCCCATCCAAGGACTTGGTATCCCAAGTTCTCTGTGAGTAAGCAATGTATTCTTAAAGAGACAAAAATAATATATTTTAACATGAGACCTATTCATTCTCTCAATCTCTTCTTTTTCTGGAAAATGATGACAATTGGTGATTCTAAAATCTGACCAGCCAGAGGGAAAAATATTTGGCCTTGAGCAGGCCTTTCTTTGGTGCCTCCCCTCAAATCCTATCATATCAGCAGCCATCTGCACCACTATGTAGTTTAGGCTATGACCAAAGACATTACATGGACTGAAGTTACACTTTGAACATAAATGAGAAAAATTCATGTCAAATGAGATAGTTGCATCATTTATACAGATGTGATTACCTCCAGGGTAACAACAAAAGGGTGATATATCCGCATCCTTCATTATCAAAATTGCCTCACTTCATGTTTTAACATGAGAGTAAAAGCATGGTGAAAGATGTTTGTTGTGGTACTTAGTGTATAATATCTCCTGTTGCTCTGGAAAACCATGCTAAATAGCTATTTTTGTCATTGTTGTTGTTATAGTCCCAAATATATAATCACAAACATAAGATCTAGACTTTTGTGGGAAGCTGGACATATGCTGAGTTAAGCCACGAGAAACAGATCATGTTGATGGCCTCCGAATCATTTGCTTTGGCAGATATATTTGTATAATTCCTAGATATTTACAGAAATAAACATAACATGTTAAAATGTGCAGTATTGGGGATTGTGGCTAAGAAAAATATAACATATATCAAACAAAGGAGGAAAAAAATGCCATCTGGCCTTACCAACATACTCTATCTAAAACCTACTTTTTAGTTTCTCTGCTTATTTGTCTCCTGTTCCAGATGTCTTTAACTAATTACTGTCTGTACACTTTAGTTGGCTTATCAAATTCCATATGTTTATAACCTTTTGCCTGAAATACTACTGCCTGAGTTTCTTACATCCTGTTTTCCATTTTTTAAAAATTCTTCCAGCTACATCCTTAATCCCATCCTCCCTAAATTTTTGTAGGACCTCACCACCTACTAACTTAAATAACTGCAATGTTTTTTCTCTCCCAGCATCTTCTTTGCCTCAAATATGAAGATGGCTGTGTGAGTGGTCAAAGAGACCCACAACTCATTGGCCGTGTGTAGAATTTTGTGCAAGTTCAACTTAACTTTCTGAACTTCAGTTTTTGTCCATCAGTTTAGTCTACCTTGTTTGCTACAGCTCAAGTAAGCAAACATAGACGAAAAATAAGTGATAGAAAGTAGTGCCCTGTCAGTACACCACTGACCTGCTTTATGGGAGCTTCATCCTCATCAAATGCTTTCAAAATCCCTCTCTAGTTGCACAGAGCTCCATGACCTATGCTTCCTGGCCATCACCTGGCATGCCACCATGTTTCTCCCTTTCTCCTCTCGCCCACTGGAGTGGATCTGTGTTCTCTGAGGTTTCTGAAAGTGGCATCTATGCCAGCATTGGCCACTGTTGCCTTCCAAAGGTTGTCAGGATTCCAGTGCCCAAGGCAGGAGAGTATCCATGCCCCTGGCAGGGTTGCTGATTGCCAAAGCCACAGCTGCTTGAAGCAACAAAAAAAGCTGTCTCTAATGTCAGACAATTGTCATCACCACTGCTGTCACCGATGCTACTGCTTCTCTTACAGGGACCACCCAATCTCAGTGCTGTGGACAGTCTGCATGCCAAGGCTCCGTGGGGATTTTGGAGAAGCAACTGTTTTAATTTCCATTACCTCTGTTGGTGCAGTCCCTACGCTAGGATTTGGCAAACATACATGGTAATTGAACCAAGGACCATCCAGCAGACACCAAGCTGTCACTGGACTCACTCCTATATACCCTTCGCAGAGGACATTTTGACCCTTTTTCCTTATGAGAAGTGCCTTTCCTCAGGCTCACTCATTCTCAGGTAAAGAGCCCTTTCTCGCATCTGGTCTGTTTGTTTTCCAGATACACAAAGCACACACAATCCTCAATCCCAGTTTAGGTTCAAGCTGTGACTCTTGCTACATATAAATTACAAATAAGAATCTACCCTGTGAGGCCAGGCATGGTGGCTCACACCTGTAATCCTTGCAC
>NW_012103343.1:1228823-1229896 GCF_000951045.1 Mandrillus leucophaeus
GGAAGAGGGATTCAAGGGAAGAGGCAGGAGCCCCAGAGCTGGTGTCTGAAAGGTGTCACACCATAGCCTTGATGCACAACAGAGCTCCAGCATGCAAGTGTAACGCCCAAGAGGAAACTCCAGGGAGAAAGATCACTCCAAGACAAAATGGCTGTTTGGTGAAACTCTGCATGCCGGGCCAAGCCTGCCGCATAGACTTTCTTCATTTAAGCGTGATCCAGGAAGAGCAAGAACGCTACCATATTGGGAAGATTCTTGAAGATGGGTCCAGAGACATCCCAGTGATGACCCACTTGGACCCACCTGAGCCCAAAGTGAGAAGTTGCACATCCCAGGAGAAAGGAGGAAATAAATCTCCAACTAAAACTACATGTTTCTTTTTCTTGGAAAAATAAGACTTTGAAATAGAAATTATATTGTTATAAACAATATTTATTGTCCCCTCATAAAAGAAAAATATTATCAAAATAATCTATCTCTGCAGCCTCAGTTCCTTCAATGTGCCATTGGTGCCACATTACTCCAGGTTCATCAGTTTATTGAAACTGTGGCCTCGAGGTTCAGTGATGGCCAACAATTCCATGAGGACAATATCCTGTTTGCTATCTTGTTCTATGCAACCTCTTCACGTAATATGCTGCTGTTCTTCCTGGAACCTCCACCACCTTTCTAAAACATTTCTCTTCGCGCTGTTACTTCTCTACTCTGTCAAGAATATCTTTTTTTTTCCTCTTCGAACAATTATTAATCTCTTTGCAGTTTCTTCAGTCATGTTTCATTCTTGCCCATATCTTTGTCCATAATTCCTCCTTCCACACCATACTTCCCCCTAGATAATCTTTTCTACCATCAGCCTCTAGTTATCACCTCTATCAGTGGTTCTCAAAATTTTTAATCCATATGCTGGGCCCAGTGGCTCACGCCTGTAATCTCAGTACTTTGGGAGGTTGAGGCAGACAGATCACTTGAGGTCAGGAGTTTGAGACCAGCCTGGCCAAAATGGTGAAACCCCATCTCTACTAAAAATAAAAAATACAAAAATTATCCAGGTGTGACGGTGCATGCCTGTGGTC
>NW_012103343.1:1231295-1236801 GCF_000951045.1 Mandrillus leucophaeus
CTACTCAGATACTTCAGAATAAATGGTTAGGTAATTTAAGATATATATTCTTTCCAATAACAGAAATGGTATATAACCATTTCCCACTCACAGATTAAATCTTTGAAAAACGTTATTTTTATAGAAAAACTCCTTGTGCTAAAGCCTAAAAGAGTACATATTACACCTTCTTTCTTCTCTTTATTGTCCAGGAAATTTTTTAATAGTGATCTGGTCAGTATACTGTCCCAATATCAGAGACACACAAAACCAACAGTAAATAGACATAGGCCCTGAAAATATGTGATAGTGCTACTCACCAAAAGGCAAACTAATTGTTAAAGACTTTGAATGAATGAGAATGGGGCTAATAATTCAAATTTTCGAGGTAACCAGGCAGTTAGTGCTGATTGTGGCTGTTCTAAGTTTTTGGGGTTTTTTTTAATACCTTATGTTCTAGGGTACATGTGCACAATGTGCAGGTTTGTTACATATGTATATGGCGATTCCTCTAGGATCTAGAACTAAGTTTTAAAACATACTTCACTTTTCACCGGGCTATCTCTGAAGTTCTCAGATATCTCAGTATCAAGGAGTACTCAATTTTTCTAAACACTCTGAAGCAAGCATTCTGCAAAGAAAAAAACAGCAATAGAGTCAGGGTAAAAACACTAGAGGATAAACCTTTTTATTTAATCACTAAGAAAGCTGAAAACTCATGTTGATGTGTCATGAATGCAGTGCACTCATAGGTTAGTGTTGAGATCGCAGTCATTTACTATGTTACTTGTTCCCAAATATGTAAACTATGAACACGTGAACTAGAGTTGTCTCTAACTTGGAACAAGTTTTTTTTTCAGTCCAAAAATACATGTTTATTATATAATCTGCATATCTTGTTTCTACAACTTTCAAACAGTTTATCACCATCATAAACATCAATCATCACTATCACTATTATTATTATAGCAATATAATATTACTATTGCAGTAATGTGATCTTGGTCAAGCTAATTGCCTCAGAATCTATTACTCCCATTTATTTTTGTAAGAAGTATCATTACATGGAAGTATGGAAGTTCTATAGGATCTCAAGCCTAATTTTAGACTTTTTTTTTAAAAAATTATACTTTAAGTTCTGAGATTCATGTGCAGAATGTGCAGGTTTATTACAAAGGCATACATGTGCCATGGTGCTTTGCTGCACCCATCAACCCGTCATCTACATTAGGTATTTCTCCTAATGCTATCCCTCCCCTAAACCCTCACCCCTCAAAAGGCCCTGGTGTGTGATGTTCTCCTCCCTGTGTCCATGTGTTCTCATCATTAAATTCCCACTTATGAGCGAGAACATGTTGTGTTTGGTTTTCTGCTCCTGTGTTACTTTGCTGAGAATGGTGGTTTCCAGCTTCATCCATGTCCCTGCAAAGGACATGAACTCATCCATTTTTATAGCTGCATAGTATTCCATAGTGTATATGTGCCACATTTTCTTTATACAGTCTATCATTGATGGGCATTTGGGTTGGTTCCAAGTCTTTGCTATTGTGGATAGTGCTACAATAAACATACGTGTGCATGTATCTTTACAGTAGAATGATTTATAATCCTGTGGGTATATACCCAGCAATGGGATTGCTGGGTCAGATGGTATTTCTGGTTCTAGATCCAACCTGGAACAATTTCTATCTGCCCCTCAAATACACACACACACACATATTCTAGGAAGTCTTAGGGATAGACAGACACTCTAGCTCGGTTGTTTTAAGTCTTAGCAAAATATATTCACTTTTCTTTGGGTTACTTCTTCTACATTTTAAGTGCAGTATCAACCTATCCATCTATGACAGGAACCAAAAAGAACTCTTGTCCTGCTTGTAAACTTTAGCTAGGGAGAAGCAGCCCTCCTAGGATAGTCTTGCTTCGGTCTAGCCTACTGGTTCCTACCTGGGAGTGATTTTTGTCCTCCCGCCCAAGGGAAAGAACATTTGGCAATGTCTGGAGGCATTGTTTGGTTATCACAACTGAGGCAGAGGGTGCCACTCACATCTAGTGGGTAGCATCTAATGGGTACCCTAGTGCTGCTAAACATCCTACAATGCAGAGGAAAGCCCCAACACACACACACAAAAAGAATTATCCAGCCCCAAATGCCGATGTCAATAGCAGAGGTTGAGAAAACTTTATGTAGGTCGGAGGGACTGGCATGTCCCCAACAGCTTTAGTGCCAATAACTTTCTTAACATTATCATCCCTATTCTCATTTTCTCTTTCCCTCCCACCCTAGCTCCAAATCTAGGAGACAAACCACTCCATTACCAACTGAAATGATTCATATATAGTAATCATGGCTAACTCGTCTTGAGAAATATGACTAATATTGGCCATTTCTGAAAAGTGAGTTGAATGTTTTATTAAAATAAGTAAATAATTTCAGGTGAATAATCCACTTTGGAATCACAAAGTATTTGAGTTGGCCATGTTAATATATCATTGTGCAACTCAATATGGTCAACTTGATTGTCCTCACTTTTAGATTATTCCCAGTCAAAACCAAAAAAAAAAAAATCAGTGTTCAAGCCAACTGTGAAAATGGGTTAGTTTCTTTGTATACCCATGTAAAAACACAGTCACTTTTTGAATATGAAAAATAATCATCTAGAAAATATATATTTTTTGAGACAAGAGTCTCATTTTGTTGTCCAGGCTGGAGTGCAGTGGCATAATCTTGGCTCACTGCAACCTCTGCCTCCTGGGTTCAGCCGATTCTCATGCCCCAGTCTCCCAAGTCGCTGGTACTACAGGCACACGCCACCACACCTGGCTAATTTTTGTATTTTTATTTTAGCAGAGACGACGTTTTGCCTTGTTGGCCAGGCTGGTCTTGAACTCCTGACCTCAGGTAATCTGCCCACCTCAACCTCTCAAAGTGCTGGGATTACAGGCTTGAGCCACTGCGCCCAGCTTTATCTAGGAAATATTTCCATTTGGCTTCACATCTGTGGATTAAGTCAACTAGGCCAGGTGGCAGGATTATCGGTCCAGGTAAGTCTGTGTGAAAGGTAAACTCAAGGTATTATCTGGCCCAAGTAAGTTACCGCCTAAATCAAAAAATTAAGGGCAAACTTGGAATAAAATAGTTGTAAATACTGACAATAAAGATTTCCTCATATGTGGAAGGGGTGTTTCCTCTATATTTATGAAGAATCCGTATAAGCTGAGCCCTGCTAGCTTGGTCTTTGACATACTACAGGAAAGTACAAAATTATTTTAGTATCTCAACAAATCCTGGCTTTTGAGCCAATTGTTTTATTGTAAAGTTCTATCTTAGATGTCAGAAGTAATTGCTTCTTACTCTTCACATTTCTGCCTTTACAGTCTTAAACCACTCCCACCTCCATCCTTCATCAACTACATAATTTTTGGTACCCAGTGCAAAATGAAAAGATGGGGCCTATTCAAATATTAAGAATTTCAAGATGGTGACAGCAGAGCTTGAAACCAAGTATGGGGCCGTCCTAAGTGCATCTGTCATATTATACACCTATGAAGCCAGTCCTTCTTCCATTTTATCCCAATAGATTCCTGTGAGGTCATGCACACAGAAATGCAATTTTTAAGCCATTACCCTGAAGGACCTCCATATACAGTTGAGCAGATGCTGCACTGTACAATTCCAAGAACATTCACGTCAGAGGTTAAGGAGATTACATCTTTTTCTTCTTCTTTTTTTTTTTTTTTGGACAGAGTCTCGCTCCGTTGCCCAGGCTGGAGTGCAGTGGCACGATATCAGCTCACTGCAACCTCCACCTCTCCAGTTCAAGCGATTCTCCTGGCTCAGCCTCCTGAGTAGCTGGGTTTACAGGCACCTGCCACCACGCCCGGCTAATTTTTGTATTTTTAGTAGAGACGGGGTTTCACCATGTTTGCCAAGTTGGTCTCAAATGCCTGACCTCAGGTGATTCAACCACCTCAACCTCCCAAAGTGCTGGGATTACAGGCATGAGCCACCACGCCCGGCAGGAGATTGCATCTTCTAAAACTGGGTGGCACACAACCTGCACCCCCTACTTGCCAGCCCTAGCAGCAGTTACATAAATCATACTCTTCACTTGTTCAGTAAAGAGAGTCATAATACATAGTTACTGCCTTTCTTATCCACCAAAAACTGCAAAGTGACTCAGTTGATCCTCAAATTCTGTGACTCTTTTATCTTTCCCTTTGTTTGCAATCACCAGAGAGGGTGATTTTCATTTATTAAATTCTAGTTCAAAGATCATACGAAAAAAAACTCTTTTGTATTTTTCTCATAAACAAAACTATTTTTCATGTCTTTTTCCTGAATATTTGAAGCATTAATTTTCTGGTATTTCCATGGTAATATAACCGATTTATAGACTAGAATTTTATTCTGATTCATGTATTTGGAAAGCACTAGCATTTATGGAAGATCTGTGAGAGTCGAAGGGAATGCCTCATGGTCATTGAGTCAACACAGTAGATTTATTGGATATTAGAGCTGAAAGTGACCTAAAAAATTTAGGACCTGAGAAATTGAAAACTGGGCTTGGCACCAGTGCCATAGGTAGAGATTGGAAGAGTAAAGAAAGACCAGATCCCAGACCTCAGCAATGCTGATTTCTGGTACAATTAGAGAATATGTGCTTAAATCAGACCCATCCTGATAGAAAAATGATAAATATTTCTTTCAGCATGTGAAAAATCAATGTCTTATGAATAATTATAACTGTGACTTTGACTTGACAGATAACGTGTTAGCAGCTACCCAGTCAGATCCTGTGATCTCACAGTGTCACTGTGGCACGACTGCATGAAATGGATGCTACTAGTCATTGCAGTCTATTAGCAGTGTGGTTCAGATTCCTTATGTGTTGTCACTGTAAACCCATTTACTTCAGGTGTTTACAACAAACTCAAAAGCATTCTGTTCCTAGTCTGACATCTGAAGCATAGAAATTCTCCGCAATAAAAATAATTTAGAAGTATTTACTAAAAATTCAGAAATATATCAGACATTTAATTTTATCAAACACAAAAAGGAGAGTTTACAAGCAAACTTGGTTTTGCAATATATTTCAATTTGAAAATCGTCATGAAATCTTGAAAGAAACATTGATTTGAACTTTCTCCATATACAACAAACCATCAGAATTACTGGCCTCTGAAGTGATTTCACTTTGTCACTGTCTTTCTGTTTGACTTGGAGTCAATGTTTCTCTCTCACTGTAACAAAGAGAGGGGATTTCTTATCACTAGAACCAGACTGTGTAAGTTCTAAATGTGAGGAGACAGAGCTTCCTTCGAAGCTCATGCTTCCTACCACCTCTATTATACACAGATAATTGTTTTTCTGCCAGTTCATTACTTCTTGATATTCTTTGCCCCAAATGGACGATGGGATTCTTTTTTTTCTGAAAAATATTAAAACTGAACCTCATCAAATTTGGTTACCAAGTCAGTTATATATTAAGTAATAATCGGCCCCACAGTTCTAAAAACTATTCGT
>NW_012103343.1:1237807-1243200 GCF_000951045.1 Mandrillus leucophaeus
GCTTATTATTTTCAAACAGAGGAAACTGCTTTCATTTGGAGACAAGAATAGATAACAATGGCTTGCTTTGTTGAGTTTGCTGAGAAACAGGTGGCTCTCCAGCTCTTTTGAAATAATAGTTTTCAAAGTTTGGACACTCTAGAAATGTTTCAATATGTAGAGACCAGAGGTTCCTTGCCATTCTGAAAATACCCCACTTTAGCTAATCTGCACCCCTCACTTAGAATCCCAATGCTATTTCTCCAGCATAGGGTGTTCAGCTTTTATTTAACAAGATTTTGTAGTCAATGAACACCACTATACTTTCAACTTACTAAATATCAGATATTTTTCATTTTGTTGGGTTTAATGCTAAGATCAGAGGCTAAAGAATTCAAACTGGATTAACAGAGACTTTGGATTCTGAATAATTCTCATGAATATTGTAGGCCTTTGATCTAAATATCAAAGTAATTTCAAATTTACTAATATTTAAACAAATGAAAGAATACGCATAATTGTTAGGCCAATACATTTTACATCACGGTTATTGGATTCATAAAGCATTACTAACATATAGATGCTTCCCCACATGTGTAACTTTTCTGATGATTTAATTGAAGTCAGTATCTTGGTTTGAGACATGCATTGAGAATGAACTCAGGATATTTACTCAAAAAAGTACTAGTGCAAACGAAACAAATACCTAATGAAGGTAGAGAGATTATAAAGAATTTTAAATATTAAATTAAGTATCAGAAAATGGATTGTGCCCTTGAAAACAAATAGCTATTTTTCATTTACTTCCTGCAAAATGACTTTAGAGGTTAAAAAAAATCAATGTTTCATTACCTGAAGACCTTGCTGAGGATTGAGAATATTTTTCTGCTGTCAACATCTTATTAAGATTATTTAACAACGAAGCAATCCATTTGCCTCATTGGTGCTAAAATTGATATATTTTTCAAAATATAGTCCAGAGTTTTCAGAGAAAACGTATGGATTTTTGACTCATTGTCAATATCTATCACTGAAAGGCGTGAAATAAAACATTAAGTGTGTTGAGTCAAGAGCATAGAAAACATATTAAACAATAAAGTCCAGCCTTAATGATGCTATTAAAAGTGACAAAGAACATATTTCTTACAATGAGTTTATTTTAAAAATTGCTACTTTGCATTAATTTGCTATTGGTAATACATGTATTTTATCATTTTATAACTATACCTTCAAAAACCTAGATATCTTTATTTTAATATAGAGAGAATAGAGACATTTTATTTAAAACATAAAAACAAGCTTTCTTTTTATTAACTTTGACATCAATTTGGGTTTATAGAAAGGTTCCAAGAATTGTATTTAACATTAGAATTCCCAAGTGCCCTTCATTCATATTTTCTACATGTTAATATTTTACCGTATTTATCACACCCCTCTCCTTAATAGGTATAGAACTGTTTAAGAGTAAGTTTCAGACATATTATATTTTCCCCTAAATATCTCAGTGTGTATATCCTCAAGTCAGTTGCCTTAAATAGACACAGTACAATTACCAGTCTCAGGAAATTAATATTGATATAGTACTATAAGATAATCTATAGACCTCATTTAATTTTATCAATTACCCATTACAATAATGCTGTTTATAGCAAAAAACATTCAGTCTATATATTACATTGAGTTGTGATATCTCCCCCTTTTAAACACTCTCTTCTCTCCTGCAGGATTTCTTTTCCAAGACTGTCTCCCCTTCTAGGCACACCTATAGGTACCTATCCTGTGAGCCATATTCTGACCTACTGCATAATTTTTCAAATGTAGGGTTAATTTCTCATAATGGTGATAACTTTAGAACAATCTTAATACTAGGGCAAGCTTCCCTCTTTTCTCTTCAGTGCAATTTTACCTAAATTGCTCTCTATGAAGGCTAGCAGGAGGAGCATAAACACGTATTATAGAAAATAACTTGCTTAGATTTGATGTTTAGAGTTACTTAGAGTTAATTTGAATTTTAAAAGTTTTGTCTTGTAAGTATTCTAAAAACATGATTTTTTTCTGATTTGATTTCTTGTCTTTTTTCCCCCCCACTTTGGAGGAAATGTTGGACCATTTATATTTATACCACTGCCATTGCTGGGTTATTGGGGAAACTGAAAATTCATGACTTCCTAAGTCCCCAGAACAATTATGTCTTACTGTATGTTAGAAATGCTTTTGTGATTGCAAGCCAAGAGGAAACGTAATTCATAGATAGGGAGCTCTGCTTCCCCTTAGGAAATTGAAAGGTATAAGAGAATGTTGTAACCACACCAACAATGAGAAAAAGCTGCATATTCTATAATATCAAGCTGCTTTCCACAACACAGGCTCTTTTGATTTCACGCAGTCCCTCTTCCTTTGCATGCTGGCTTTCATTGTTTTGCATGAAGCCTCATAGTTGTCCTATGGCTGCCATTGTCTCAAGCTTAAGGCAGAAGAAAAGAAAATGGGTCTGTTCTAGCAGCCTTTATCTCTTTTATCAGGAAAAGCAAATTTTCTTCAAAAGTGAACATCAGGACTCCATTAACATCTCATTGGCCATAAAAGTTTGTATTTTGCTTTTTTCAGGCTCTATAGTGGAGGTGGGCAGGGAGAAGTAATTTGAGAGTGGGAGCTGGGTTAGTCAACACAGGATCTGCGTACTCCTTTTATGTACCTAACATCACTAAGTGAATTTCAAGTCACATGTGTTGAACTGAATTGCAGTTAGACTGCAACCAAAATTTGCACATAGGACCATGGTTGTATTTATTTTTCCAGAAAAATCAATGATTATTTTCATTAAATGATACGTTAAGTAGAGAATAATGCCATTAGTCCTCATCTTAGGAGTCCATCAATGGTATGATAGATAGCGTTGTCTTTAGAGAAAGCAAAAATGAAAAAGATTAATATTTATACACAAGATAATATAGGAACATAAGCTATGAACATCTGACCAAAAGCAGACATTTAAAATAAAGAACACTGCCTCCATCTGACCTAGTTGATATGTCTATGAACCTTTCCCTTACCTAGCACTTACAGTGTGCTTCTCTTAGCATTGTTGCAGATAGCCAAAGGAGTGATATATATATACAAAGTTCCTTGCACAGTGCTCAATAAAAAATGTCAGCAACGACTTCTGATTTTATTAGTGCTATGTTTTAGCCAGTGCAGTAAGAAAAGGAAATGAAATTCATTCAGACTGGCAAAGTAGAATTAAAACTGTCTTTATTCCACACAATTATCTACATACAAAGTCCCAAATCTACAAAAAAAAAAAAAAAAAAAAAAAATCACTAGAGTATGTGAATTTATTGAGGTTTCGTAACACAAGGCCAATATTTAAAACTTAACTGCATTTATACATACCGGTTATGAACAACTAGAAATTAAAATTGAACAAATGATACTATTAATAATAACATTAAAGAAAACATAATACACTTATTTAAGTGTACTTCTAACAAACCATGTATAGGACCAGTACATTGAAAACTATAAGGCCTTTCTGAAATATATTAAATGAAAGAAATTAAATGAAGAGAGGTACTTTGTTCAAGAATCAGATGATTTAGTGTTGTTCTGATATAAATTATGTTCAAATAGATCTATGAATTAAAGTAATGCCAATCAAATTCCAAGAGTATCTTTCTGGTTTTTTATAGAAAATTACAAGCCGGGCTGGGTGCAGAGGCTCATGTCTGTAATCATAGCACTTTGGGCGGCTGAGGTGAGAGAATTGCTTGAGCTCAGGAGTTCAAGACCAGCCTGTGCAACATGGCAAAACCCTGTCTCTACAAAGAATTAATAAATTAACCAGGCATGATGGTACATGCCTGTAGTCCCAGCTACACAGGTGGCTGAGGTAGGAAGATCACTCAGGTTGCAGTAAGCCAAGATTGTGCCACTGCACTCCAGCCTGGGTGACAGAGATCCTGTCTCAAAAAAAAAAAAAAAAAAAAAGGAAAAAAAAAAATACAAGCTGATTCTATAATCCTCATGGAAATGCAAAAAACCTAGAGTTATTGAAACAATTTTGAAAACAAATAATAATGTTGGAGAACTCATTCTACCTGATTCTAAGACTTAATATAAAAGTATAGCATTAAGACAGTGTCATATTGGCCTGTGAATAGTAAGTATCAATGGGGCAGAGCAGAGAGTCTAGAAATAGACCCATATACATATAGCCAGTTAATTTTCCACAAAGTTATCAAGGGAACTTGACATAGAAATGGGTATTTTTTCAATAAACTCTGCTGGATAATTGGATATTCATATGCAAAATAGAAACAAAATCAAAACAGAATCTCAACTTTTTCTGCATTACCTTAAAATCATATAAAGTTAGCTCAAAATATATTATTATCGAAAGTAATACCTAAAGCTTTGGGGAGAAATCAAAGGAGAAAACTGTTGTGACCTTGGGTTAGGCAAAGATTTCTTACATATGGTACATAAATACATATGTATCGTACATATGATACATAGAAAGTGCAAACCATAAAAGACCACATTGGTAAATTACACTTCATTAAAATCAACAACTTTCGCTGTTTACAAGACAGTACTAGGAAAATGAAAATAGAAACAACAGAATGGAAATAAATATTTGCAAAACATAGATCTGATAAAAGACTTATATCAGAGTACGTATTCAAAAACTCTTAAAACTCAATAATGACAAAACAAACAACTCAATTAAAAGTAGTCAATGATTTGAATAGACATGTTACCAAAAAGAAGTTATGACTGCAAATGATTACACACAAGCACATGGGAAAAATCTTCAACTTCATTAGCTAATAGGGAAATGCAAATTAAAACCTCAATGAGATAATAATACATATTTACTAGAATGATTAAAATGAAAAAGACTGACAACAGTGTTAGTGAGGATGCAGAGCAACCAGAACTGTCATATATTGCTGATAGAAGTACAAAATGGTATAACCAGTTTCTAAGAAAAACAGTTGGTATTTTCTTCTAAAGTTAAACCTATCTATACTCATTTTCTTGGGACAGCCTTGCTAAGGTGGAATCAATTCCCTATAAAAAATTGATTCATATGCCAAGACTGATGCTGGAACATATGCACCAAGAGGATATGAAAAATTTATTACTCACACAATGTGGCTTTCTGGGAGAGCAGAACAACCCGAAATGGCAACTAAATGGTGGGAGCAAAGGAAGCGGTGATGGCTTTATTTGTAATTGTGGTGAGGGCCTAGGACAAAGAAAGGTATGGCATGGTTTGAACTTCTCCACTGGCAACAAGGAAGGGAGCAGATGGACTTTATATGGCTTGTCCAGATGGGAAAAAATGGGAAGGGGCCGGTTGGGGCTTGAAACCTGTCTATGATCAAACATAAAAAACAGAGTCAGACCCA
>NW_012103343.1:1244050-1251555 GCF_000951045.1 Mandrillus leucophaeus
TGGAAGGTGAAATTTTCCAGTATGAAAATTATACAACCATAAACGTAGTAAAAATAAACCTTCATAAGGGAAATAGTGATAATGTTACTGTTTTTTATTTCTAAATTAATACACTGAAGCTAAAAAAAAACAAAAAACAAAAAAAACAAAAAAACGTGATTTACTGAAAACTACCTGTGCGATAAATGGCAGAGGTAACACGTAAACCCAGATCACCAAACCCTCATCCCAAGCTCTTTCATGATATTACATTTTTTAATGTAATACAAGTAGTTTTACCTTTTCTCATCAGCAGTAAAATGTGGAAGAGGGTTTCAACTTGTCTGGTGTTATCCCGAAAGGTAATATTAAGTCCATTAGACTAACAGATAAAAGTCATCAAGTCAAATCATATTAGATTTTTGTTTGTTATTATGGTGAGGATATAGGACCAAGAAGGGTATGGCATGGCTTGAACTTCCCCTACTATATTGTTTTCATAATATAAAAAAACTACTTAAACAATGAAGCCTTTTTATCAATGGGTAACTGATTGATAACATTTAGGGAAATATCAATAGGTTACAACAGCTCATCTCTAAGTGTCCAGCCATCACTTCTGCTGGATAAAAGGTGAAAGACATGTATCGCACTTGAGAATGTAAAGTACAGTCCTAAGACCAGTGAGTATCACAAAGATGAAAAAGTTGGAATTGCTAACCTGAAGACATAAATGATAACATGTTAAAAAGCCTATACCTACAGAAAATGTCTGTGTATGGCATATGTTTTAAAAGCAAATCCACAACATAATATAGTTAGGTATATTTATTTATGAAGCCTGTGTAAGACAAAACAAAGATTATCTTTTCAACCAATGGCATAAAACACTCTGTTCAAATTATGATAGGCATTAACAAAAATCTATACATAATGTCTACTGATTAAAATTAAGCAAATTTAATTAATGAGACTGAATATAATTCCTTTTCTTATCATTCATAGATTTCAATTAAACTTGTTAGAGTGGTGGGATTAGGCAATTTGGACCTTTTCTTTGCGTAATTGTGAAGTATTTTTGTGTAATTTCTTTTTATAATTGTGAAGGCTCTAATTTTAAAACCTTGAGGATAAAGACATGCAGCTACAGGTAATTACTGTGTATACAAGAATAATGTAAACATCTACTGGGCTGGAACTCAATTAGAGCCTCTGAACTCAAGGGCAGAATTTAGTCTGGATCATTTGAAAATAACAGCATCCTCCCTTATAATTATAAGATCAATGACTGACAAGATAATTAGTATATCTGATAATCAAGGTAACAGCTTTTGCAGATCTAATTAGAGTATATTCTGTTCCTTGGAATACATGCCAAAGGTGTTAAACTAATCTTCTGTACTTAAAGATCATGGCTGAATCTTAAGAAACTAATAGGAATAAGCTGTATTCCTCACTTCATAAACACTGGGAGGCAATGAACAAATCAATATCGCTCACTCATGAATTACGATTATAGTTTTAGAGCAGTTAGGACAGAAGAGCTATCCTTTGAGGAAGGTCATCAGTTTGAATACCTAAATCCCAAACAATTGTCTGACTTGTACTATCCTTTCAATCTAACTTGAAAGATTGGATATCCTTTCAATCTAACTTGGAGAGGTGTATTGGAGACAAACTCAAGATATTTACAAATCACAAAGTTAGTCTTTCATCAGCCAAAAGGTCTGTAGCAGCTTGGCCCGAGAATCACATAAGCCTGGATTGAAATCCTTGCCATGATATGTAGACAGACCTCTGACAACTTTCACAGTGGGCATCTGTGTTTTGCCTGCCCACCTTTGCATTGGGACACAGGGCCTTTATTCTCCCTTTGGTCACAGAGCCTTTATTTTCCCTTGAAAAGTCCTCCCACATCAATAGTGTGCAGTCTTGTCTGGGCTGTAAATTCATGCTTTACTTGATTTAATATTTGTGATGACTCTGAAGTGGGGGTTAATTTTATCTCTATTTTTCAGATGAGGAAACTGAAGGTTAGAGATATTAACAAATCTACCTGATGTAAAGATAATCAACATTAATTAGCATAAAAATAACCTCAAAATCTCAGTGGCTTCATGCAATGAAGGTGAATTTCTTCCTCATATAAAGCCTGGTTTTTATACAAGTTTACATAGCTCTGCTGGGCAGCATTTCTCTGGACGCCATTTCACAGATGGAGGCACTCTCCTTATTTGAGCTCTGTTATTTTGCATCTTTCCATATCACACCAGTGTCATCTTGCCAGCAAGTAGAAATGGAGTCAGGGGTTACAGAACATAAGGAGGGCACTGTAGCTTCACAACTACCCCAACTTAGAAGTGAGACACATAAACTCTGACCATATTCAACTGGCTAAAATTAATCACAAGATGCAAGGAAGCTGAGACACATAGTTTCTTTTTGGCCAAAATGAAACTAAAATGTAGTGCTGTCTGTTCCGTAATTAACAAACACTGGTTAATATGGGTGGAGCCTAGATTACTGCCACTAGCTGATTGTTGAGTTCAAACCCTTAGGCACTGTGCGGTTATACTGACTGACGTGTGGTTGGCACTTATTAAA
This sequence comes from Mandrillus leucophaeus, assembly GCF_000951045.1. Classification (NCBI taxonomy): domain Eukaryota; kingdom Metazoa; phylum Chordata; class Mammalia; order Primates; family Cercopithecidae; genus Mandrillus; species Mandrillus leucophaeus. Next base: position 1,246,634 of record NW_012103343.1, read on the forward strand.
TGCATGTGACAGTGTTAGGCATATGATAACTTTCTTCTAAGGAAGAAAGAAAGAAAGAGTGAGAGAACAAGGAAAAGAAGGAAAGAAGGAAGGGAGGAAAGGAGAAAGGGAAAGGAAATAAAGACTAGTCACAACTACTTAAGTTCAATTAAGTTTCTTTATTTTGTGTCTCTCACCTCTCTTAATGTCATTAATGTGGTAAATTGGGGATGTGGAACAGTCATATTTTAAAAATCATAATAGCTCAGGGAAAGAAAGAAATAACAGCAGAAATAAAAAGGTTATATGCAGACTGACCTACCTCCTAACTCAGCCCGTTCAAGTAAGAGATTCAGCTCACTAAGCAGAATGTACTGTGATGGTGCTTTGAATGTCAGTGGTACAGTTTTGATACTCCTTGAGTCTCTGCACTTGCATGTATAATACAAATTATATGCCTCAAGTCTTCTCTGCATTTATGCCTAAAATTAGCTCCTTTTGAAGTTTTCCCAAGTATTTATTAAAAGTTTCAAGGTACTTTGTCTCTCCTGAATCCATCTTAGTTTCCCATCCAGCCCCCTTACCTCACCACCCCTCTGCCTCAGGTGAACCTCATGGGCTCTGTGCTGGGCTCCATGATACTTAATTAGCATAACTGGTAGAAAATATTGAAAATTAGATCAGAGGAGAGGAAACAATATTATCCTCTTATATATGTCTCTGAAGATGTACTAGCTCTTCTCTAAAATCCTCTCAGCATAGGAGATACTGGGCAATAACTTTCAAGAAGATCATATAAAAGGTTCAAATGGTAAAACTTTTATAAATAATAAATGAATGGTAAATTAGCCTAAAAGTCCTATCCAATCTTACATCTATTCTAGGGACTCTTATTAGTCTTCTCTTTCTTTACTTCCAGCATTTAATACATGTGCCAAAGGGCAGCTGACTCTATGCCCACCTCCACCACTAGATATGTTCCTGGCATCCTCAAGGCCTCAGATCTTGGCCATCTGCCTCTAAACATTCACGAGAATTTTAGTTTTTCTCCCTTCAGTGCAAGGCCAACATGGAAATCTTTATTTCCTGATGCCAAAATGACAATTTTCTAGTCCCTTCAGGGAAAAATCCTTCCTCCAACTGTATGTGTATGGTTTTGACCTATGGCTCAAATAAGATAATCATACAGTAGTTTGATATCAGAACATTTACATTTTTGGTGCTATACATATTTTAAATATGACCGCACATGAGATACAACAGTTTGATACAGGTGAGGCTACACTCAGCTTACCCAAGAGCTACAAATGTATATTTTGGCCAAAAGGGAAACATACTGGTTTTCCTGAATGAACAGTCTGTATTTAGTAAGTTATGCAAACTCTGTTGAACCTAACACAGAGTTTCTGAGCCTAAAGATAGAGCTTATTCTCCCAAGATAGTTACTGAAAGACTCTTTAATGGATGGATAGATAAATAGTGAGCATACCTAATGGTAAGGTAAATATCTGTGAAGATTAAAAATCCACAGTGATATGCAGTCCCAATACATGAAAAAACATGCTATTTTATTCTTTCTGAATAGAAAGTTTGGTTTATGACACCCATCCGCTACTAATCCCATTCAAGATTATCAACAATTTATCATAAGTTGTATGACAGTAGACACACAAATAATCATTACCTAAAGAGGGACCTAAAAGGACATTACCTAAAGGGATAACTTTATGCCTACAGACTTGACAACCTAGATGAAATGCACCAATTCTTTGAAAGATACAATCTGCCAAAGCTCTCACAAGAAGAAATAAACAATTTAAACAGGCTTATATCTTAAAGAAATTAAATGAATAATAAGCTTCCAAAACAGAAAGCACCAGGCCCAGATGGGGTTACAGGTGAATTCTACCAAACATTTAAGGAAACAAATTATACCAATTCTCTAAAGTCTTTTTCAAAAGATACAGGCAAAATAAATAATTTCTAACTCATTCTATGTAAACAGCATTACCCTAATACCAAAACCACACAAAGACATTACAATAAAAGAGAACTACAGATCACTATATCTCATTAACATAGGTGCCAAAATCTTCAATAAAGTATTAGCAAACTTTAACAAGCTAAAGAAGAAAATCACACGATCATATCAATAAATGCAGAAAAAGCATTTGATAAAATTCAATACTTATTCATGATCAAAGCTCTCAGTTAACTAGGAATAATTTGATAAAGAATATCTACAAAAAACTTATGGATAACAGCTCTCCCACTAAAATAAGAAATAAGGCAAGGATGTCCTCTCTCTTCAGTCCTTTTCAACACTACATTTGAAATTTTAATAATGCAATAAAACGAGTAAAAGAAATAAGAGGTATACAAATTGGGGAGGAAGACATAAAACTTTGTTTATAAATGATATGATTATCTGTACAGAAAATCTAAAAGAATCACTACAAGAAACCTCCAGGAAACAATAAGCAATTATAACAAGGTTGCATACAAGATTAGTAAACAAAAGTCAGTTGCTTCCATATATACCAGCAATGAGCAGGCGGGATTTAAAATTTAAAGCACAATACCATTTACACTGGCACCCCAATATATGAAATAATAAAGTATAAATCTAACAAAATATGTACAAGATCTATAAGGAAAATTACAAAACTGCAATGACAAAATCAAAGAATAAATGGACAGTTATTCCATGTTCATAGATAAGAAGACTCAGTATTGTCAGCCTGTCAGTTCTTTGCAACATGATCTATAATGCTATCCCAATCAAAATCCCTATAAAGGAGTTATTTTGTGACTTTCAACCCCTGATTTTAAAGTTTATACAAAGAGGCAAAAGACCCAGGATAGCCAACACAATGCTGAAGGAGAAGAGCAAAGTTGAAGGACTGACACTCCCTAAATTCAAGACTTACTATAAGCTGTAGTAATCAAGATAGGGTGGTATTGGCAAAGTAACAGATTAATGGAAAAGAACAGAGAGGTAAGAAATAGACCCACATAAATGTAGTCAGTTGATCTTTGACAAAGGAGCAAAGGAAACATAATGGAGCAAAGATGGTCTTTTCAACAAATGGTGCTAGAACAACTGGACATCTACATGTAAAAAACTGAATCTATACAGAGACTTTACGCTCTTTACAAAATTGAATTCAAAATGGATAACAGATCTAAATGTTAAAAAACTATAAAGCTTCTAAAAGATAACATCCCAGACAATCTAGAAACCTTAGGTTTGCTGATGACTATTTTAGATACATCAACACTAAAGGCACAATTTATGAAAAAGAGTGTTTAATGAAAAGAATTTTCATTAAAATTAAAACTTCTCCTCTACCAAGACACTGTCAAGAGAATGAAGACAAGTCACAGAATGGGAGAAAGTATTTGTGAAAGATGTATCTGATAAAGAACTGTTGTTCAAAATATAGAAAGAACTCTTAAAACTTAGCAATATGAAAACAACTTGTTTAAAAAATGAACCGATGACCTTAACAGACACCTCACCAAAGAAGATATACAGATGGAAAAAAAAAAAGCATATGAAAAGATGCTCTTCATCATATCTCATTAAGGAAACACAAATTAAAGCAACAGTGAGCTACCATTATACACCTATTAAAATTCCCAAAATCCAGAACACTGACAAAACCAAATTCTGGCAAGGATGTGGTGTAACAGGATCTCTCATTCTTGACAACTAATGTCTGCACAAAAAAACCTGAACATAGATATTTATGGCAGATTTATTCATAACTGCCAAATCTTAGAAGAAACCAAGATATTCTTCAGTAAGTGAACAGATAAATTGCGGTACATCCATACAATGGAATATTATTCAGTGCTCCAAAGAAATGAGATATTCAGCCATGAAAAGACATGGAGGAATCTTAAGTATATATTATTAAGTGAAAGAACCCAATATGAAAAGGCTACATACTGTATGATTCCAACTAAATGGCCATTCTCGAACAGGCCAAACTATAGAGACAGTAAAAACGTCAGTGGTTGCCAGGATACTAATGTAGGGAAGGAAGGATGGATAGGCAGAGAACAAAACATTTTTAGGGCAGTAAAAATACACTATTTAATACTATAGTGACAGATGTCTGTCAATATGTATTTGTCCAGACCCATGGAATGTACACATCAAGACTGAACCCTAATGTAAACCATGAACTTTAGGTGATAATGACGTGACAATGTAAGTTTTTCAATTGTAATATAAACGTACCAGTCTGCTAGAGGATGTTGATAATGGGAGAGGCTATGCATGTGTAGGGGCAGGAGATGTACGGGAACTCTCTGCGTTTTTGCTCAATTTTGCTGTGAACCTGAAACTGCTCTAAAAGATAAAGTCAATTTTTTTTTTAAAGAAGCACGCTCAAAATGTATTTAATTCAAAATTTCTGCAATCTTTAAAATTTTCCAATGCATCACAGAGACCCTGCTTTTTAGATTTTGAGTCTCACCATATTTTGGTAACATGTGAGCTAGCAGCAGCAATGAGCATTCATAGAAAAAGACTTCGGAAATTACTGTATGATTCCAATACAGTATATCATAAACCAAGCCCCCAGAAGAGAATTTTCAGTATCACCATTTTAGGGTACCTCTATAATTCTTTTTGTATTCAACTAATTTCAAATAAAGTACTCACATTGGGCATGGTGGCTCACACCTGCAATCCCAGCACCTTGGGAGGCCAAGATGGGCAGATCAACTGAGGTCAGGAGTTCGAGACAAGCCTGGCCAAGTGAAACCCACTATCTACTAAAAATACAAAAACTAGCAGGGTGTGGTGGCGGGTGCCTATAATCTCAGCTACTCGGGAGGCTGAGACAGGAGAATAGCTTAACCCAGGAGGCGGAGGTTGCAGTGAGCCAAGATCGCACCATTGCACTCCAGCCTGGGCAACAAGAGTGAAA